>NC_063334.1:61843953-61894996 GCF_021869965.1 Rhincodon typus
TTAGCAATGTTCCAAGGCACTTCATAGTATAAAGTTATTTTTGAAAATTTTCAGTTTTATTTACAAATCCTCACACTTAGTCTCTACAAACTCTTCCAGCCTTACACCCTCGCCAATCTCCACACACCTTCAATTCTGGTCTCTTGAAAATCTCTTATTTTAAGTATGAAAACATTGGCAGCTCTGTTTCAGCTGGTCCAGCATTAAGTTTAGGAATTATTTCCTTAAATATCCTCACCGCTCTGCCTCTCTTTACTCATTTACGGCACCCTTTAAAATCATCCTTTCTAAGCAAGTCTTCACTGCTAAGCATGTACCTTCTGGCCCTGATTGGTCTTGACTTCCAGTTAGATGGGGATGATGAATTATACAATACAAAATGGGAGATTTTTTTTTAAAAGAGTGTCATAATTTCCTCCTTCCCAGCAACTTCAACTATACCAGGTAACCCAGAGGCAGCAGAGCCACTGCTACTAGCCAGTCACATAGACAAATGCACTGGATTCCTGACCTTGGGCAAAGAGATGGGAAGGCACCAAGTTAATCTTGCAGGGCTCCCTGATGCAGTAAACCTCACTGACTCAATTTTCAAATGATTCTTTTGTTACAGTTTTGAAAAATATTAAAAAACTTGCTCATGGGATATGAACATTGCTAGCTAGGCCAGAATTTATTTCACATCCCTAATTATCCTTAGAGACATGGCAGCAATCCGCCTTCTTGATTCCCCTGCAGTAAATGTGGTGCAGATAGACACTCGGAGTTGATAGAAATGGAGTCCCAATGACAGTGTAGGAACAGTGGTGTAGGTACAAATCAGCATGGAATGTGGCATGAAGTAGAACAGGCAGATGGTGATATTCTCAAGCATCTGCTGCCATTGTGGTACAGATCATAGGTTTGGAAGATGCTTTCAAAGGTGCTCTGGTAAGTTGCTGCAGTGCATCCTATAAATAGCACACACTCTTGTCATTGTGATACACTGGTTGAGAGACTAAATATTCAAGATCTTTAGAAAGATGCCAGTTAAGTCAGCTACTTTGTCCTGGATGATATCAAGCTTACTGAGCTTGAGTTTTTGGAGCTGAACTGATTCTGGCAAGTGAAGAATATTTCCTCACACTCCCGATTTCTGTCTTGTAGTAGGTGGACTGGCTTTGGGAATTTAGGAGGTGAATTACATGCTGTAGAATTCCAAGTCACTGACTTGCTCCGGTAGACATTGTTTCTATGTGGCTACTCCAGTTCAGTTGCTGGTCAATAGTAACTTATTAGAATGTTGGATTTTCTGCAGCAACATCCTGGCACAAATGTCTAACAATAGTCTTCCTTTCTGCTAAATATAACACCACCAGTGGACTGACATCCCATTAACTTCAGTTTTATTAGAGTTCCTTGATGCTACATTCGGTGAAAATGGTGCCTTGATGTCAAGGGCAGTCACTCCTACTTTAATTCCAAAGTTCGGTTATTTTGTGCATGCTTGGACTAAGGTTGTAATGAGGGCAGAAACTGAATACTGCTGGTGGAAAGAAATTGAGCATCAGTGAGCAGATGATTGCTGAGCCAGTACCACTTGATAGCACTGTTAATGAATTCTTCAGTCACTTTGCTGATGATAGAGAGTAGACGAATGGGTCAGTAAATGATTGGTTTGGATTTGTCCTGCTTTTTGTACATAGGACATACCTGGGCAATTTTCTACAATGTCAGATGAAATACTGGCAGCTATCTGTACAGGAACAACTTGGATAAAGGCTTTTTCAAGAGCATATTTTCAGTATTATTAACAAATGTGTTCAGGATTCACTGCTTTTGCACTATCCAGTGCCTTCAGCCATTTCATCACATCACATGAATGGATACTTTTCTGGGGACCATAGGAGATGGATCATCCACTAAGCACCAATATACTTGGCTCTCCCATCATTGAGGATGGAGATATTATGTGGTACCTTCACTGCCAGTCAGTTGCTGACTTACCCATTGCCAATTAGATGGGACGGGATTGTAGAGCTTAGTTTTGATCCATTGGCTCTCTCTCTTATTAATATTGTCATGTCTCGTATAATAAGATATGACTAAAAACTGGCTCAAATGGTAAGTTTTGTGGAACATGCTAAGATGGACAGGTAGAGAGGGAATTCCAAGGCTTAACATCTGAACAGCTGAGGTATTGACCGTGAATGAAGGAGTACATGAAGTACTGATGTTCAGGAGGACAGAGTTGGAGGAATGTAGAGTCCTCAGGGCTGACATTTGGAAGAAGTTACAGAAACGGGGAGGTTTGAGAATGCAAAAAGCTTTGGAGATAAGGATGAATTTTATAATTTGTGGCATTAGAGTGCTGGCACTGTTTAGAGATTAAACTCCAAACAAACAAAAAAAAATGTGTATCCAATGGTTCCAGGTCATGTTTCATGAAGGACCTCTGACCTTACCCATTTTCAAATACTGCAGAATACTTCATGCGAGGTTACTTGTTTATGGATGTGATCTAATAATATTCTGGAGGTTGGTTTCAAACCCTACAGCACTGAATGTTCTCTTTAGCTGGGATTTATGTAATAAGGTTCATCCTGTCTCCCAAAGTTTCAATGCAAGCCTAATGGGAAATTAAAGATTAATTTGCTATATACTAAATTAGATCAAAAAAACAGACATTGCTAGCTGTGGCTGGTTTGACTAAACCACTGTAGAATTCAAATATTGCTTTTTGTGGGCTTTAAAAAAGGATGTCCTAGTTATTTTTTGTACAAGAAAGGAACATTTACCTATTACTTGCTAGTGCAGAATTTGAGCATTGTTGAATGTTGCTGAGAAAGAGACATTTTGCTGAGGGCTTTCAACTTGTACTCAACAAAACTAATGCAAGAATGCCAAAAGTTCAAATGATTACAACAATTTATGCTTCAGAGAAAATAGGTGCTAAATCGTTTCGTAAGTCAAATCTGATTGGCCGCAATGTTGCCATGGAGAAAGCAATGGTGAATTATAGGCACTCCAAGCTTCGGGTAATTCAGTAAAAAGGCTCAAGACTTGAATCTAATCCTTATATTAGCAGAAAACAGATTCTTGTGTCTGAATAAATATCACTTACAGCAAGCTTGAATGAACCACATTACAGCGTAATGAGCTCAACTAATTATCTTAAATTGATTGTTATATACTATCAGCACACTCAAGATTATTCAGCAAGTCACCCAATCTCAAAATCACAGCTAATGATAGAAGTTTTGCTTTGTGTTTTCCACATATGGACTTTTTGAGTACAGTGTGTATTCTGCATATAATGAACAGCCAAGACCATGTTGTTTGATTCAGTCATCAAATCATCTGGACATATAGCCTGTACTAGGCATTGTACTGGCTTTGATATACCAACGTAACATTACTCAAGTGTGAGCCAGGAAGAGCAACTTTTTGGATTGATAGCAGCATTCTATTAGTGGGAAATAACACTTGTTCGTAGCAGCAGATTGAAATGGCTACCTTAACTTGTTAATCAAATTTGAAAAATGTTACATTTCCAGGGCAATTTGAGGTCTTTTTTGCGTCCTAATGTGATGTTTGTGAATTTGCATGATACACAACGATCCGATCAGGATAGCAGTTTTGTAAATTGGTTCTGCTCACTTTGCAAGCTCAACACAGAAATAAAGCACATCAAAGTAATCTTGTAGAACAATGGCCTTCCAGCAAATATATTAACAAAGCAGAGTTGAGAAGATGGCTAGACAGCAGTCCAAATGGTCTTCTACCTCAATGATTTCACCATCTGTTCGTCTCTGTTGGCAGCCTCCAGAGGCAGTGGGCAAAGGGAAATAGGATTGGCAGATTTCTCCAGGACATAAACAGAATTACAAAGATCGGAAAGATTCCTGTCATATGTCTCTTGGATGAAAACCTGGTTGATACAATTACCCTGATGCCATTTAGATAGATCCATTACTAATAGGTGCAAAGCCATGACAAAGCCAGGGAAATATTTACACTAGACATTCCAAAATTCTAAGTTAATCGCAGGTGTGTGTAAATATATATTTTAGTGCTTAAGACTAAGTGTCCTTAATTTCAGCACTGCAAATGATCAACTTTGTTATCCCATTAGGCTCTCAGTAACATATTATAAATTTGTATTATGCTATGGGACACATTTCGAGAAATGATGTAGATTCATTTTGACCATTGCCAGTTGGTAACTTTGTTTTATTAAAGAAATACTAACAAATTTATTTTTAGAAATATTAAGGTTTTAACTCTGGCCACCTGGTAAGAATGGAGGAATGGTCAGGTATTTAACATGGTTGGGTTAAGCACTTCTTGTGTAGACATATCCCTCTGCCACCATTTAAAATGCTGGGTTTCCAGCATCACAAGATGGCCTGTACCAAGGAGGTCAGGACACTGTTAATATTTAAAAGTTGGGATCATAAAAGATCATTAGAATCCGACACAATTTTACCTCAGTGGCATCAGTGAGATTCAGTGCTGGACCAGCTAAGGAAAGAAGGCAAGTTTGCAGCCATGCGTGACCCAGCTTTGTTTTAATATATCTTTAATTAAGAAAGGGAGAAAAAAAAAACTTGCCCCTGGTCCCACAAGGAAACTTTGGGACCTTCTCGAATCTAGACATCCCTTCCATTCCCCTAGTTGAGAGTGCCTTAAGATCCCCTGTTCATTCATTCACTGACCATGGTGCTACAGACCATTTCCTTAGGCCTCAGGCTCCTGGCCTCAAAACTGCGCAAGATTCTAGTTTACCTCCAGGCTTCATGTTAATTTCCAGCAGGTTCAGGCAGGAGGAGGCAGACTCAGAACATGCCAATGAAGGCCAAGTGTTGAAACTACCAGCTCTCTTGTTGGGGGCAGGGAGAGCAGGCAGCGAAAGAAAGCTATAAAGGGTCTGAGATCATATGTTTTGCATTTTATCTTGATACCTACACATATAGGAGTTAAAATCCAGGCTTATTGTTTGAACGATAAAACGAAATCATAATTTTGTAAATATTTCAGATTTCACCACATTCAGCATGACACGTAGAAATTTCATCTACTGTTATGAAAAAAAATTGGCAACTAGAACTGCAAAATTGTTTTTTTATTGCACAATGTCGAAACCTTTGTACAGTATCCACCATGGCCCAAGTTCCCCTGCATGCCCCTGGAATGCGAAACAGGAGATTTTCCCAGTCATATGCTATGCAAACTAAGATCTGCCAAAAAAATGACTGGAACTGACACAGGCCAGAGTAAACAATCTAGCATATCCGATTTCAGGGTTATGTAAGAACCAGAGACGAGTCGTATACTGCAACCTTCAGTTCATATAAACAGAGCTTCTCAGTTGTGTATTTCTGACCAGCAACTCTCTTAACCTTTTAAATTCTGTCTTGTGCCACAAAACCTGAACTCTCACAGTTGCAAGTTTAAAATTAATAAAAAAAACAAAACAGAGTAATGGTGACCATGACTGTTGTTAAAAACCCATCTTGTATACTAAAGTTCTTCAGGAATAAAATCTGCTGGCCAAACCTGGTCTGGTATGAATGTGACCTCAGGCACACACCAATCTACTCGATTCTTAACATCTGGGGAACTGTGGCAAAACTGTGGGAGAGGTGGCTCACAGACTAGTCAGGCAATAACCTGATATTGTCTGGAACTGTTGCTTCTGTGAATATGACTTTGTCTCCTAAGCATTCATTAACATTTTCCTGGAGTTTGTTTTGTCCCACTCACAGGATAGATCCACATGAGGTGGACTGTACATTGGCATGCAGTCAGTGGGATATTGTCTCAAGCTTCCATGAAGACTAATGGCAAAAATTCAAACATGAGCAAGGAAACCTTGTGCTAACTACTGCTACCTATCTCCCTCAGTTGGTGAATCAGTACTCTTCAATGTTAAATTTGAATTGGAAGCAACACTGTGAATAGCCAAGTAAAACAAAATGTATTCTGCGTGGGAGAAATCAAAGCCCTGCACTAAAAATTGCTCAACACCATTACATACCTAGCAAGCCAAAACCTATGTATCTGCCCGACTGACAGATCTTGCAGCAGGTGGGGAGAAAACCTGCACAAATCTCATCCTTAAACTACCTCACAGCTGCATCTGTCCAAGACCATGTGGACAGGTATAACCGGCGCACAAACTTCTTAAGTTGTGTCTTCACACTTCATTTTGTCATGAGACACTACCAACAAATCAAATAAAATGGATTCAGAACAGAACTAACAGATCTGGGCATTCATAAATTGCAGTGGCCCATCAGCAGCAACAGAATTGTACCATAACCTATAACCTCAGTCCTGTATACTCTTCATTTTGCCGTTATGATCAACATAATCTTGTTTATTGGCAAGTATGGGAGTGCACGCTAGCTGAAGTACGAAGACTATCTAAAAAAGAAAACCTGAAAACAATGATGAAGGTGCAACATGGAACTACTTCCATAATTAAAAAGTAGAAGCAACGTGTTCTATGGAAGCATAAGCCATAACTAGGATCAGATCAAATCCTGTGACACCCAGGTGTGAATAGATATGGACAATTATCAATGAATGAGAGAAGACTCATAAATATTCCCATTTTGAATGATGAAAGAGTCCAGCAAATAAATGTAAAAGACGAGGAAAAATTTGCAATGAGCTTTAGCTTCAAGTGCTCAGGTATGATCCTCTTGAGGAGCCAATTCAATTCACTTCATGTGATATTAAAATAAAGCTGAAAACACCAGATACAGTAAAGGCTATGGGCCCTGATAACACTGTGGTAGTAATACTGAAACCTAGTCCTTCATTACTAGTAAGACCTCTTGCTCAACTGTTTCAGTAGATATACAATAGTGATATCTACCTGGCAATGTGAAAAATTGCCCACGTACATACTTTGGGCAAAAAACAATGCAAATCCATTCTTAATAATTATCATCCCATCAATCTACTCCCAATCATCAAATGACAGAAGGTGTCATAACCACTTCTAACAAGTGGAAATTTATCACCAATGGTCCAACTGATGTCTACCAGGCTCACTCGGCTCCAGATCTCATTACAGTCTTTGACCAAATACGGAAAAGAGAAGTGACTTCAAGAATTGAAGCAATGGTGATTGCTTTTGACAGCAAGACGGCTTTCGACAGTGTATGGCACAAAAGATGATGACGAGAACTGAGGAGAACATTCCATTGGCCAAAATCATACAGGGCACACAAGGAAAATGGCTGTGGTAGTTGGTGTCCAATTATTCTACCCCAGGATACCACTACAGGAGTTCAAGGTGGAGACAGTAAGGACTGCAGATGCTAGTGTTAATAAATGTGGAGCTGGAAAAACATAGCAGGTCAGACAGCATCTGAGGAGCAGGAAAGTCAATGTTTTCGGGCTCAAACCCTTCATCAGGACTGACAAAGCGTTTTGGCCCACTACATTGTCTGTCCTGCTCCTCGGATGCTGTCTGACCTGCTGTGTTTTTCCAGCTCCACATTTATCGACAGTTCCTCAAGGTATCCTGGGCAAAGTAATCTTCTCTAGAGATTTCAGGAAGCAAAGATGCTCACTGATGTTCACAGGGTTTTCAATTCATTCACAACTTCAGATCCTGAAGTATCTCGTGCCCAAATGCACCAAGACCTGGTCAACATTCGGCTGAGGCTGATAAGTGGAAAGTAGCATTCGAGCAAAACAAGTGTGTAAAAATGACCATCTCTAACAAAGAGATTCTAAGCATTGGCTATGGCAGTCAACCAACCATTGATAAATCTCCCATCAACAACACCTGCTATTCCCACTGATCAGCCATATAAATACAGTGGTTACCAATGCAGGTAAAAGGCTATGAATTCTGAGTAACTGACTCCCCAAAGCCTGTCTACCATCTACAACTCATGTTGGATGTATAATGGAATATTCTCCACATCTCTTAATGAGTGAAATTGAAACTCAATACCATCCAGGGCAAAGCAGACCACTTGAACAACACTCTATCATCTTAGATGCTCAGTACCTTCACTGCCAATGTGTAGAGGCAGCACTGTCTACTGAGATAAACAGCAGAAACTCACCAATGCTTCTTAGAGAACCTTCCAAATATGCTACCTCTATCAGCTAGAAGAATAAGATCACAAATTTCTCCTCCCAACCATACAATATCCTAACTTGGAATTATATTACTGTCCTTTTAAAGTTGCTGGCTCACAATCTTGGAGCTGTCTCATTAATAGCACTGTGAGTATATCCGCATCACAGTGACTGTAGCAATTCAAAAAGGTGGCTTGCCACCACTTTATCAAGGGCAATTAGAGATGGGTAACAAGTGATGCTACATCCCATAAATAAATTTTAAAAATGCATTCAGCTTCAAGAGATTGTCTGCAATGCTGTTCCATATTATAGTATTCTTGTTTCCCAGAGGTTCCTGTATTGATATTATAACTGGTGTCTGCAGGTCTTTGAGAGGAAACAAGGAAAACCGATCTCTACAAAGTAAACTTTTGGAGGACTTCATTGGAATCTCTCATGCTTCAACCACATGTCATCTGACATCATTTGACATTGCACTCAAAAATTAGCATTACATTTATTAACCCACCTCCCCCAAGTCTTTCATTTGTCCTATAAACTATTTACATTTTTATCATACTCCTCCATCCTCAATATTTTGTTGCGTTGAAGGACTCAATCTCTAACTGCATTCTCAGTTCCTTTGAAGGACGAGTTGGTTGTATGTTCTCTACAGTCTCCCTTTTAGTAGCATCCATATCATCAGACTGAAATTTCTGCATCTTAATCACTGTAGAACAATGATGGATGGAGATTTTTAATATCATTTTTTTTTCTTCCTAGAAGAAAATTTAAGCTGCTATCTGCTGCTGCTTGAAAGAAAGAAGCTCAATCAGCTCTTTGGTTGAATTGTACAACTGTTTCTTCCACTGCTGCAAGAATGAAGTAGTAAGTAATGGCTGGAAACTAGTCTACTATAAATGAATAAACATTTATTGGCTACTTATACAATGTACAAGGTAGACTGTTGCAGGACCTCATCAGAACCTTGCTCAGTTTTCAGCTACATGTGATCTTAAATCTTCAACCAACCATTGTTGATGATATACTCTATTATTATTATTATATTATTATAACTGCTATTAAACCCTAGTCCTATACCTCTACTCTAGTTTGTCTGCCTACCCATAAAATATTTACATTTTTATCCTACCTTTACTCCTATTCCCTCCCCACTTTCCAAAGTCTGTGTCAGGCTTTCAGAGTCAGAGGGAAAGATGTTGATGTGGCTTAATTACTCTGCCTGACCACAGCCTCATTTCTTTTGGAAGGATAGGAATCCAGACAGCGTGGGGAGGAAGATGTGAGCAGTCCACCAAGACAGTTGGAGCATTTTCCCTTTCATTTAGGCAGTATTTCTAGGTCAAACTCAACCAGGTCTGTTCTGGCGCAAGAGTCAGACAGATTCCGCAGGATGGAGCATTGCCAGTCCCTGTACCTTAGATTGAAGGTGACAACCTGGTTTTAAAATGATGGTGATTTTCTTCCACTGGACATTAACCAACTCAGTCTGGTCAAAGTATATGCAGGGGACTTGTGAGACAAGTATATGACCCATCTATTAGGAGGTCCAAAGCAGTCAGATTGTTTGTATAAAAAAGTTGTGGACTGGTAACTAAACATGGCGAGGTTGATATCATTGTCTGTATGCACACATGTTTTCAGCCTTTCTGTGTGCATCAAACGAGCTGGTGACATTTATGAATTTGGATAAAACAGTGAATTTCTGAAGCAGTCAGTCAATAACAAGCTGTGGGCCATTACCTAAAATGACCATATCCAAAATGTGTGGTGAAAAGCTCTTAAAATAATAACCAGTGTTGAGATGTGGTTGTGGGTGCTGCAGTGGTCTTCCAAGGCATTGAGAATACAATCCAGGAAGTTGTTGGCAGATTTGGAAAACTGACATGAGTCAGGCAGCAGACATTGCAATAATGTCCGTACTCTGGTTCCATGTTCCATTCCGGAGGAGGCATGGATGTGAATGTCTTTCAAGACAGATGATACCCTCAAGGTCCTGAAAGATGTCTATCATTGTGCTTTGGAAGGTCTTGGATTCTGAAGGGAGATGATGAAAACAATGGGCAAAATGTGAGTGACATGGGCTATCCCATGATTTGTGGCAGAAATGCATGAGGCGTCTTGTCGGTTCTAAGTCAACATCAGGGCAATCTCATTGCCATCTTTTATACTTTTGGCAAGTGATGTGACATGTTTCTCATTGGGCAGCAGGGCATGAAAGGGGATTATAACTTGTTAAACACCTTATTCATCATGCAATGTGCCACGCTCATATTTAGCTTTCCAACTTACCAAACAAGTGCGACATCGCGAAATCTTGGCATGGAGACTCGAGTGGATACTTGGCCCCTTCAGCTCACTGCTTCTCCAAAGCACTTCCATATTGGACACCAGGCACCAACATCATAGGGCAAGCTGTGTGGGCACTGACCAAATACACCCCACATCCACAGATATTGGCATTCGACATGTGTCAGCCTGTAAGAACCCTCATGGCACTCTCCAAATCCACTTACATGGTGCTTTTGCACTGGAAACTATCATAACAATGCTGCTCCAAGGTCATTGTGTGCTCAGGGACCTGACCCAACTGATGGTCTGGGCCAGGCTACAGGTCCAGGCTCTTCGCTTGCTGTCAAATCACTGACTTACTCTGATCTCTGGATGCTCACAGCATCGCGGTCTTGCCTTTGTGCACATTGCCCCCTTAGTCAGTGATACCAGGTTCATATTCTGCCTTGCTATACTGTTTAGTGCAGACACAAAGCAGGAAGTTTGAAATAATTGTCAACAGGCCTCAGTGAAGTCAAGTTAAGGGAGATTGCCTTCATTAAGGGTGTCCTGGCACAGTAGGGGCCAAATGGTCTACACCTGTTTCTATTTCTTATTGTCTAAGTTAGGGAAAGCCTCTGGTACCAGTCCAGTGGATTGGACAAAGTCAATGTCAGTCATTCAGTCACTTGGGGTGGTCAGTCAGGATGTTTTCCACATAATGGGTGAGAAGCCAAATGTCAGGCACCTGCTTTGATGCTTTCTGCCCTATAGTGAGCTGTTTTTCTCTGTGAATGAGACAATGGTGACGAAAGGGGTGGCATGGCTGTTACTGTGGGAGTAGGTGATGTTCCTGACCAAGTGAGTAGGCAGCTCAGAGGGAATGAAGGATTAATGGTGTCAGGAGTTGGGGTGAGTCAGTGAGGGAGGGAAGATGTTGCTGTCAATAGGGAAAGTGGAGCATGAACCTTGTTGGAAGGTAGGTACTGTAGCAGAGATACAGTATGAGGTAATTGGAGAGAAGATGGCACTTACACTGGTCATAATCTTCTTCCTACAGGCTGAACATTCCTCGAGACAACGAAATCTATTCTAACCCGGGTGGCAACCTCAGATCAGCTTGGCATGGCCTGGTGTCATGGCCTCCACTACTGGTCATGGAAGAAGAGAAAAACCTACCTCTGCACCACCCCATTGAGCAGGACATCTGGGTCCCTGTCCATAAAGCAGGGCGACAAATTCCCATTGTCTCTCATATCCAGGACAAATATCAGGAATTGTGCAGGGCAGCTCCAGACTGACAGTGTTTGTTTGGGTGCACAATGGGCATTTTAAGATGGTGGGTGCAATGAATGCCAACTAGTTCCAGGATATCTATTGAGTGGTAAGTTGTTCAGGGAACACTGTCTGGTAAGATAGGGCTGTAATTGTACATGAGGGATGCTATAGGGATGGCAAAGGTAGTTAACGAGGTGAGTTTGTTAAGATACAATGAGAAAGCTTGCTGGCCTTTGAAGCAAAGAGCCCACAAAAAAAACCATAATATTCAACCCATGTTCTTCCAAAAAGAGTGATAAACATAATTACTGGTTCCAACTCTACAGTCAATGGCAGCTGCCATTTAATTTTCTGAATACTGAGCTCCCTGTAAGCTTTGCCAAATTCTCGCCAATGGATGAATTTCTCTTTCTACCACCTTACCCAGTTGAGTAAGATTAACATAACTATGCAAAGACTGTTAGCTTTAATTACAGACAACATGCTAGAGAACCAATTACAATCCCTTTGAAGGGAACAAATACTTGTTGCAGATCTTGGATGGCTCTGTCAAATGTTTCCTGACACGTATCATGTTTCAAGCTAAGGTAGTAAATCAAAAGCACAAAAGGACTCTTGCATATCCAATGGTTCCCTCAACAACCTGGCTGCCATATTAAAAAAAAATGTCTTCGGCTCTGCTGCGGATTGTCCCAGCAATGTTTTGAGCTTATCCTTGTCTGGGTTCTCCATGAGTCAAGAGATGGTGCAGTCATGATTGTAGCAGCAACACCGTTTGATTCTGTGTACAGCCTGATTGAGGCCCTCCATGTGGAGCCAGGCTCGAAAAGAGGAGAGCTTTTTCCATATCTCCAAACTTTTATTTTCAGCTTTTGTGGAACTCCAGTGACAATTCATTGCTCCATTTGCTGCTACAGGCATTTCTCAAGTATGCCCTGCTGAGCAAACTGCTGTTCAGCTAGATCTCTCACCTTTCTCATGGTTGACAGATATGCTTAAGCACAGTTTGCAGACTGCTGCCACCATGTTTTCACATCACAGCTGGGCTCTGCATGTCTTCAACTGAAGAGAATAGGAAAGCATGCTGTCCTGAGATCACAGATGATGTACCCTAACAATATACAAACTAACCCCTTAGAATATATTTGTAAACAAAATTCACAGGAAATAGAAAAGAACTGAATGATCAAGGGGCATGGCGATCATTTTAACATTTGTAGATATCATAATGGACAACATAGGATCATTATAAATTGGCCCTGATTTTGCTTTCTGTTAAATCAGTAGAAATATAAATGTGGTAAAATGTATGAAGTGTGGTTGGCTTGATTATGTCCATTGTCTACTATTGCCTGGATAGACGATTATAACCATATCTTGAAGAAATTACGTTATTAAGATTCTGCAATCTTATGTAATATTGGGCTCGTGTGGCACATGGTAGTTATTCTCCTCCTAGGCCAGAAAGCCTGGGTTCAAGTCCCACCAGCTCCAGATATGTATCCTAACAGGTCCAAAAATGTTGACTTCAATCATTATGATACAATATTGACAAATTGTACTAAATAAACTGCAGATTGTACAAATTATTTACTCTGACAGGCAATTTTTCTGAATAAATAAGAATAAGGATTTGGAATAATACCACACCCTAACCCAATATGCAGAACATCTCAAAAAGCATTTCAGATACAATTTTTCTAATTTATTTTTCAGCAGATATGAAGTATTTCATATAATTGTAGGGAGAAGCACAGGAGGCCAAATACTGTCCCTCAGGGAGAGAAAGGAAGTTAATGCGTTATTTACCGTGGGTTGTATGTTCTAACAGTTGGACTCATCGTGACATCAGTACAGGCCTAAAAGCAGGTGTATTAATTCTCTTTATAGATCAGAATGGCACCCAATGAATAGATTTTTCGGGTGAATGGAGGAGCATGTGAATATACACAAAGTGTGGCTTTGATATTATCTCAGACTTTTGTGACACCTATATTGTACGTAGGCACACAGAATTCATTTATTTGGTTAGCTTTAAAGTTTTGTGCCAGATTTTATACCAACAATTATTAGACTGACAGTTAAGGAGTACAGTTCTAATGTTCTGAGCCCAGTCAATGGGTTTTTCACCAGAGTGGAAATATTTATTTTTATAATCTAAATTAATTATTAACAAATTAACAATTTAAGGGGAAATCGTACGATCCATCTGGAAAATAAGCATGCATGCAAGCACGATTCTTGTGTTTGCCCTAAAAATATACACAGAGTGGCAGAGAACATGAGAAATGTTTTAACTACAGCATTACACTGCCAGCTTCTCACTGATCCTGTCCAGTTGTGTATTTAGCTGTCCTTTAAGAAGAGATTAAGTCTGCTGACTTTTAACAAAGCTATTTTAGCTCCATGTCTGGGACACTAAGCATTTGAAGCTGCTAACCTGTTGAGAATAGCAATGGGCATTATGAATCAAAATAAATAATGAGCATTTTGTAAAATATTGGAGTGTCTTGACATTCCATCACTGTGGTTCAGGTTCCATTTTTACTTGTTATTCAGTGATATTCATTATTGGCTGGTCATTTTGACAGATGTATAATATATCGTATGCTGTGTATTCTGACAGTGGTAGAGAAGAGAGTTATACCTGGATTCACTTTGGTTTGGATGCATTTATTACCAAAATAAGGGGAACTTTAAGCCAGCTATTTGCCTACTTTACAGATCCTAATTCCAAAAACTACAATAAAAATAACAAAATATGTTCCTTGTAAGCATCACCAAAGTGGTGAACCCCTTGTTTGAAGCTACAGCGGAGTGTCAAAATGGCAAAAATATACTATCAGCTGCTCTGAGAATGGTGTACAATTGGTTTCTATTTCATCATAAAAATATGCTGTGATCGGCATAGACAGAACATTAGGACTGAGAATTTGAACATATTGTCTCTTTTTATACAAAATCTCGAATAAGCCCTTGCATAACGAGAATATTTTACGTCTGATTCACAACATACCTATGTTGCTACAAAAAGAGGCAGAATTTTTTTTATTAGAGGGGTAACACCACTTCCAAGTTAGAATAACATTTCTGTTTGTTACATCAAAAAGGAACTAGAGAACAGCAGAACACCACCTATGTTTTTGCTGTACTGAAAATAATGCACCATAAATTGCAATGTTGTAAGGTTTTGTTCACAAATCAAGAAACGTACAAATGGGAAACAAAACCTTACAACATTGCTCCTGTGCAAAGGACCAGAGAAATACAAGTTCCTTACACTAACTCATGTTCTGATCAAGCATAAAATGTACATCCAGGATTTTAGGCACAACAAAATCTAAAACATTACTATTTCCAGAGTTATACAGAAAATTTGCTTTAATGTTTTATTTCTATCTTTGTTTATAGCATCATATTTTCTGAATCTTCCAACTTTTTATGACATTAAAATTTATGAACTCAAAAAGCGTAAAGCTTCTAAAACTGCATTTTTAAAGCATGCTGTGATGAACATACATAGATAATTTGATAGCTGAAATTTGAGTCTTCATAACATTGGCACGGTAAGTAAAGAAGGCTGCATAAGTTTAGTGCTTTCCTTCTACTCACCAATTATTAGCACTGAGTTCAAGTTGTTTTTGCTTTACATCCTGGCATATGCTGTCGAGAATCTCAAACTTTTGCTGAAAGTTGCAATGACAGGATTGGTGTAAATTTTATCTTGATGTTAACTCTAGCCAGTTAGAGCAATTTCAAGCCAAAAATCACTGCATGGTAACCATTTAGTTTAGTTTCTGCTTCCTCCAGCCTTTACACAAAGCTTTACCCATGTACTCCTTATTCAGTCAGAAACATTTAATCAATTTTCCCACCTCTTTCAATGACTAGGATTATATTTTGCATCCTTAGTAGACTTTTTGTTCAAAAAGTTTCAGCTCTCTTAGCCTCCTTCTACGCTTGATTGATTTAAGAGCCTGTAGCATCCCTGTTACCCTTTCATAAGCTCTATGGTTCTGCATCTTGTCACAAACTAGAACTGGGAAAAAAAAACTTCAAGCTGATCTTCCTCATGCCTTTATGGTGACAGTGTTACCTACTTTGATTTGGATGCTTGGGCTCCATTACACATTCTGTTTGCTTCTGCAACTGTTGCCAAGTACAGTAACACTGCTAATGCTTGGCCCCGCAGCAAATTTAAATATTTTTCTTACCACCTTCTATTTAATTATAGATTTTAGAACAAAAAAGTATATTTCATATTTTAATGAGGATATGCATTCTTTTATATTTCAATATTAATAGCTATTTGCTATTCTCCTTTGTAATTATGCCTGTAAATACTCAAGAAATCAGGCTTCACAGGATCCCAGTTTTCCTTCCAATTTTATGTCATTTACAAGCTTTAGGCATCGTATTTGCAACACACCAAGGTTATTAATATTATGAACAGCATGGGCTCCTTCTTGACACAGTCACCTAAATAGAGCTTCCAGTCTGGATCCTCCACAGTATTTTGCTAATTTTGGGTAGCAATTGGCTGGGCATGATAAAGGAGGTACAAATCCATTGTGCAGAATTTACACTCGTTTTTGCACCTGCACAGTTTCTTGCTGCCATTTCTGGCAGTCAGCAAAAGTGCACACAAACCTTAATCACATGCTGGTGCCCGAGTCCCCTTTTCCTATAATTTTCATCTCATTCGTACTTAGTCAGAATCATGTTTCTAATAAACAAAGTATCACATTCAAGATGAGCAACTTGTAAGGTCAATCCAATAGTGCTAATGACAATCTTATTATAGTGTCAATAAAAACTGAAAGAACTGCGGATGCTGAAGAAAAAATAAAATCAGAATTAACGTTTCTCGTCTGGTAACCCTTTCTCGGAATTTTCATCTCATTTGTGTTTAGTCAGAATCATGTTTCCAGGGGGGAATAAAGTACCACATTCAAGATGTGAGCAATGGGAGTTCTGTGGAAGGGTTACTGGACCGGAAATGTTCGCTGACTTTTTCTTCACAGATGCTGCCAGACCTGCTTTTCCAGCAACTTTTATATTTATTCCTTATTATAGTGTCAATTGTGTGCTGGATTTAATCATGAGGGAAGCTCCTGATGGTGAAAGATGAAGCATACATAACGATTTTCATGCTTCCTGTTGTGTTACATCTCATGGTCAGTAAGTCAGTGTACAATAAACTTTGTTTTAATCAGCACTTTTGATAAACCGACAATTATATACCTCAAATACAGCGATCTACCGTGATGTCCGAGTATTTATGCTGTGAATAAAGAATAAAAGTGATATATACCCCCTGCATTATGTCTCTATTACGTAATTGACTTTTACATTGTAAAAATATCAACATACCTCCTAAAATCATAGATTGAGGGATGTTGATATCTTGAATCTTCGCTTAGACAGGCTTTACTGCGGTCAGCCATACCTCTTGATTACCCGGAATATTTGATCATCCGGTACACTCCTTGTCCCATAGGTACCGGTTAATACAAAAAAAATTGCTGTCTATTTAATAAACGTGCTCGTGATATCGTCACTGCATCACAGCATGTGACTGGAGGGTATGAAGATCTCAAACTCCATCTCATCTCAGGTCATGTGATGCATTACATACTTCTGGAAACATGCTACTCTTGACTGCCTCCTGCACCCCTCACCAGCTCAGATATGGATTCCTCAGCGTGAACGTTAGGCATAGAGAATGTGAGCACACAAGATGCTGGGCACCTCGCAGGGACAGTTCCATAGCTGTTGTCAATGGCTTGTGTGTCACTCAGTTTATGCATCAATGTTTTTAATATTAGATCAATGCGTTTGTTAGCCTTTGTGTAGACACCTATACTTTGTCACATTATCTGGCAGCACTTCATGGCCACAGATGATGTTCAGTGGTTGGAGATCTGTGCTTTACCACAGCATCCAGGACATGGGAAACAATGTGTTTACATGGCACTGGGTCATGTGAAGACCTTAGGCCCTTCTCGTCCAACATGCTGAACTTTTAGTTTCCTCAGTGCACAAAGATGTAGCTGTGAAGGAGTTGCCCAGCAGTAACTGTGCCACACACAGAGGGGACAGTGCTGTAGGATGGCCAAGGAGCAGTCAGCCTGCTTGCCTGTGTTCCCTATATTGCATGGGCCTGTGACCAATTGTCTTTCCTTTTGAAAGCCCTATACATCAATGGTTGCTGGAGCCCCTTCTTTCACAGGGGAAGTCACCTACTCTGACCACTGAGCGTGCTCACAGCTGTTTCATTCCCCATTGCACACTTTTTTACAATGGAAGGAGACAGAGAGTGCTCCTCGGACGGTGGCTTTCAACGTCCTCTTGAATGTCGTCGGTGACCCCCAGAACATCCACATCGGCTTCCTAGTAGCCCATCCCATTAACTCCACTTCCAAGTCCCCATCCAATCCATCTACAGACACCAGCACCTTTCTACTTTTCCCATTCTCTGGCATATGTCTAGTGTGCTCACACTCTGCCCCATAATCACTGAAGCCAAGGTGCCGCTGACTGTAGACAACACCCCTGCCTACCCTTCCCAGCCAAGCTTTCCTCCAACCCCTCACAAATCCTTCTGCCCCCTCCCCCACACTTCACATTTGAACCATGTCCTTCCCCAGAGCCTGACGGCCCCAGTGCCATAGCATATCTTGCTGAGGCTCAGTTCAGAGGCAATGGCTGCGTTTTCCCCTTCCCCCTAACTTTGTGGATGGACCTGATGAACAGACTGTGGTCCACCTCCATGACTGTCATGAGTGGACAGTCCCAGGCAAGATTTGCCCAGAGACCTGTCCGTTGCTTACACGTCTCTCCAAACACCTTTAGTTCTATTCTCTGGACTAGCCATTATGGACATAAAGGACTGATCGTGATCCACTCCCTGGAATGCAGAGGATGGATCCCTTTACCATGATGCTGCCTGTGGCCAATGCCTCGGACCAATATTGGAGACTGCCTTGGCTTACTGTAATAGGACCCCATGACTGACCAGTGCCTACTTGGCCTTCATTAAGTACTACTCCCCTAAGACTTTGCTGTTGTTCAACGAGATGTGCTGCCTCTACACTGTGGACTGGGGTGAGCAGCAAAGCAAGCTGCCTGGGTGTGTGACTGCACTAACAGGCAAGGTAAGGCACAGCAAGGCACGGATGCTGTGAGTATGCTGGTAAGTGTTAAACTGAGCAAACACTCAGATTAACTGAGCAATTCTCAATATGGCCCAGTCCAGTGTGTGAGCTGGGAAACTGTCTCCACTGCAGCCTTCAATATCAGTGTATCAGAGAAATCCAAGGCTATGAAGGGTTGCTGGATGCTACATGCCAGTATCCATTGATGAAGGGTATGTGTGTGGCTGGTATCTGTGGATCATGCCCTGACCTGTGGCTGTGTCATTAGCAACTGGAGGTCAGGCAGAACAAGTGGTGAGCTGAATCTGCCATGTGCTTGCTCTGGTTTCCCTTGAATTTCCCATCATCAAGCTTGTTTAATGAGTTTGGGAGGCTGAATATTAGGGAGATGAGTTGGGCGATTAACAAAATGTTTAACAAACAATAATCACTGTCAATTGAAATCTCAACACACCATCTATAAAGAGCATCAAAAAAAGGGGAGTGAAATGATTTCAAAAATGAGGTGGACCTCGTTGGACTTCTGATTTTGCAACACACCTTGCCAAAGTTCATAGTGCTCAGACACCTATAGATTTTTGGGAATTGTTTTGTTCCATTATATCAGTGTGACCTTGAATCGATTTTTTGTTGCCGTGAGGTTTTTAATGCTTTAAATTTGTATGAAAGGAAATCTATTTGAGTGACATTGACTGTGAAAGTTGAAAATAAGCATAGAGTATGAAGATCTGAGATGTTCAAAAGGTATAAAGTATTCAGTTTTCAGGGAATAAAACATTTCAGACGATACTGCATGGACTCTGCATTGTTACGTGAAGCACCGCAAAATTAAATTCTCAGGTTTAATGATCATCACGTTCCCTACAGGTTCCTGGAAAGCAGGTCCTGCTGAAATGCATCATCTTGTACCTCTGTCCTCAATGGACTATATGGGCATTCTCCTAAATAATTCTTTGGCAGGATCACCGTAGCATCAGGTTGTAGAGAACACAGCACATCCCCATAACAAGGGAGATCCTTTGCTAGTACTGCAATGTTCCACAAACTCTGTACAGGCATTGGAATCTCATTTTGAGCAATGAATGGTCTCTGTTCATGGGTTCCTCACAGGGATCAGGAGCTATCTCCTGGTTTTAATGGAGTGGAATCTATCGGCAATTATGGTGGAAGGTAAAATGGTTTTGCACCTAGGAGTGTCCCAGCATGCAAGAGTCATGATTACTCCCAGATTACCCTCAGACAGACAAACCTGCAGAGTTCTTTGTTGGTGATCATACACTAGTTGATCTTCTAAAAAAATGAGTATGAACATTTTGTGGGTGTTTTAATGCCACATGGAAATGTAAGGATCGCCTGGACCCTTGGAAAAGCAGCTGGGGCACCAAAGCCTCCGGCTGTATTAGTCTGACTAGCTCCAACTGTATCACATTTGACTAACTCTCCTGCTGTCTTGAATAATGTATCTTGATGCAGTGCAGCGCCACACACTGCAATATGGCACACAGATCCCCGAAAGCTGTCTTTGAAGGAGCCTGTGGCATAGAAATTCAGGCTATAGTCATCCTTAGGGAGACTGGCATCAGGTGATTGTCACAGCAGTTGGAGTTAATCTCCCGGCCATCAAATCATAAAGATATCAGCATCTGAGATAACTGCAGTCTTGAAAGTAATGAAAGGTCTGAGAGCTGTGGGAATTGACGCTCTGCCTGTACTCTTGCCGTCCAGGGCAAGCTCTTCTGTCTTTGCATCAGTGGCAAATTGTTTGGGGGGGGGGGGGGGGGGCGGGGGGACAGTGGCATGGGGGATGTTGGTGAGCCATGAGTACCTGCAACTTTCTCATCCACCTGATTTGCAGGTTGTAGCTGGCCCCGGTCAGTTTCCCTCCATTTCCTGATTCCCTTGTCAATGGAACGGGCTCCACCAGAGGGGATAATGCCTATGGGATCTTCAGCAGAA
This sequence comes from Rhincodon typus, assembly GCF_021869965.1. Taxonomy (NCBI): domain Eukaryota; kingdom Metazoa; phylum Chordata; class Chondrichthyes; order Orectolobiformes; family Rhincodontidae; genus Rhincodon; species Rhincodon typus. The sequence continues at coordinate 61,864,704 of NC_063334.1, forward strand.
AAAAAACATAGTTTGTACAATGCTGACCACAGACAGAAATCCACACAAGGGATTCCTCCTTTTCAATACAGGCCTTTAGGATGACAGATTTACGAAAAGTCTCAACAGCGAAGTCCCACTGCCACAAGATGTTCCTGTGGTGCCAGTTGTTGCCTCCTGTTTAGAAATATTCTGAAACATTATACAATTGCAGCCCATTGAAATGATCATAAATTTCAGATGAATTATCTATTTAATTGCCTGAGAGGTCACATTCGATTGAATATAAAATACAAGCCAGGTTCCCAACTTTGATGCTTGTTTGTTTGCCATCAAATCAGTTGGCTATTTTATGGGAATCAGATATCATTATGCTCTGTCTTATGAATGGGTAGGGATGGGACACCTGCCCAGTGTGAGATAGTTAAACACAGCTCCATACATTTTGATTTTTTGCTGATGCTATTTACTGTCTTTGGATCAGTGACTGAAGGGCTACCATTTGCCTATCCCCTGTGAGAAGCAAGAAAATAATGGGTGGAGGCAAGCTGATGGAACAAACAAAGAGGCACTTCTACCTGCAATAGCAGTGTCTGCTTTGGCCTTAATTTCCTAGAATTTATTTTGTCACGAAGTCATTCTTGAATGTCACTGGAGGCATCATAACATAAAACAAACAGATGTGCACAGATGTTGAAAGCAACTCATGGTTGCACTGATTTTCAGAACTAGCAAATTCATCCGATTCCCCATTGACTATTAGCAGCAACATGACAGGGCATTGCAAAAATCATGGAATAGCAGGACTCCCCAGTGCAAAAACTTACATATTGTAACCACATAGTCACATGTGCCTCTTTGTTCAACACCCATACATCTGTTAAACTGTAAGGACATCACTCAGAGCTCTTCATCAAGCAAACATTTGCTTCTCTTTGTGTTAAAAATCTTTGTTGTGTTAGCACTCTAAGCTAAAGGGAATTTTTGGAGATCAAAGTTCTCTTTCGTAGCCACGGTTGACAACACTTGTGCATTTTATAAAGAGCCTCAGTTATGGTGGTAAAAGGAAGGTCACTCACTAAAATTGTAGAATATGCTACAGGCATGCTCAATATAAGCTTCAATTATTGGCATTAATGAGGAAATTATACAATATAGTCCAGGAAAATTTGCAGGGAACGTATCGAGTATTGTGAAGGCTACAGGGAATGAAAACATAAATAGAAAACAAGTGTCTCAGAAGAAGGCTCAGCAGCTTGAAGATAATACAAAGGGTAACTCACTGCTAGTTGCAATAAGTTTTTATGCCTTTTAGGGGATATCTACATTTATCTACCACATCTATCAAATGCATTGATGGACCAAACTAACCCTTCTCATCCGATCCTTCTCACCACAAGAATTCTATCATCTACGGGACTTGCCCTGCATGCATTAATTCACAGATCGCCAATTTGTGCACTCAACTCAATGCTATTAGCAAATCTTGCTAATAACAATATTTGCATGCACAGTAATAATAGCAGCAACTTAAAATTTATTTATAACACATGCTATTCAACTATTTTTCTTAATCTTGTGCTGCCTCTTGGTGCCTGTTGTGGCATTTGAACTCAAACCTAATCAAGCATTTTCCTAAGTTATTTGAGTGACAGGAATGCACGATTTTGTTGCATAGTTATATCATTTTCATATAATATTGGTCAGATTTGCTGCGGGTTTATTTCTTGTACTGATGTACGGGGAACTTGGTTTTGTGTCCCTTTGGTCACATGTGCAGGATTGGAGCAGAGTGTGGAGAATGCCTGAATGTGCTACCATCTCTGGTTAGAATTGTATCTGGGATTGGTCTTCTTGCAGTGCTGCAATTATTTATAATGTTGATCATTAATCAGAAAGAAACTAGAACTAATGATAAAAATTAGATCCTTTATGCCATTATTAGGTACCTTTTGCAAACCCTGTCCTAATTACCTCAATGCTGCATTAGACAATTTACTTAAATTTAGAGACTCAAGTCTCTATGGCATACAGTGAAGGAAGTGTTCAATATTTGAGCAGAGTCTCTGCTGCAAATCTGCCTGAAGCTGTCACACCATGATAGATTGAGCTGCTGTGAAGTTATTGTATTGCTGTCACCTGCAGGTAGCAGACTCTTGTTACCTGTGGTAAACTATCCTAAATATTTTCCGATACCTCAACTTGCATTTTAGACTCTACTATTCTGGCAATACATCAAATATTCTGGTTTTACAAACAGAACCCGTAAGATCAGATCCTTAGACATATCAGTGCAAGGACATTTGTCCAAATGCTTCAGCAATGTCCAATTTCTCATGTTAATGCTCAGTCCAAACTCTTTCCACTTCCATGTGCATCACCCAGTGTAGTCTCCATTGAATGAATATTTAAAGCTGAGGTAAGAGGTCTTGCCTGGCAACAGGAGTGGATGAGAGACCTGTGCTGTATCTTCCACATGCAAATCAAGACCCAGTGAAAGGGTGAGCAGGCTGAGGGATTGAAGTCCCACTGAAATAAAGCTGCCACTCAGGCCGACAAATCTTGCACTCAGCAATTGCCACAGAGTGGGCCATGGCTGCTTGTGGAAGGATCCCAGGATGATGCGAGATTCCGGAAAAAGTTAAATGATATTGAGGGTTGTCTGGGTTTCTTCAGTCTGTGCTCACAGGCTGCAGGCTCCTATCGGATGCCTTTCTGTCCAATATCCACCTCCACAAAACCAGATGACAAAATACCTGCAGGGTAGCAGTTACCATAAACATCACACATTATCTCAACAGCAGAGCAAAAAGCAATGGTGGCAAGTTGAGGCCCTTAAGTGATCTCTAGCTGGCCACTTACAGACCTGAATTTTTGACCATCAGCTTTCCTGTCCAGATTGGAATTCTGCTGGAAATGAGAAAGTTTAGTTTTAGGTACATCACCATCTCACCTAATAAATGTCCTTCCTAGTTCCAAACTCAACACTTCCAGGAGCAAAACATGCCCTCTAAATATGTGAAAGAATAATAGGAGTATACAATCTATTTTTCTACACTAAAATATTGCAAGATGTCGTTGAATGAGGAAAAAAAAAGGCAAAATGAGAGCCATGTATTTAATCTGAAAAGAGATTAAGTAAAAAGGACTGAAGTGGGCAGCTAAGTGCAACGTCCAGGAGATTTTAACTTCAGGACTCATTGGCATCCCCCAACACATACTTGCAGGAGAGCTGACAAGAAATAACATCAGTTTCTAGCATGCAACCCTTCATGGAAGAGATTGATGGGTGCTTTTACCAAGAAATTAGATTCCATGAGAGATCACAAGTGGGTGAACAAATGCAAAAATTAAGTTGTTAGGTAATTCCAGTGAAGGTAAAGTCATAAAAAATAACCTGGGTGATGACTTTAAGCAATTTAAGCATTGTAATAGAGCATAAGCGAATGTTAAAATGTTTGATGTACTGCAATATTCAAAAGGTTTATCTTACTTCATCCTGTAAAAAGATTCAATTTGTTGCAGAACGGAGTTGCAATGCATGGGTTAGCAGAGTTGGCACTGAATACATTGCTTGCCACAGTTCTTTATTACTTTGGACAAAACAATGCCTCCTTCCTCTGCCTGAAGCTATGCCAAAAAAGTTCTAAGCCTTCATCTATGATTCTTGGCTTGGGGCCCTCTTTCAAACCTTGCAGGCCAGATATTCTTCATGTGGGCAAACTTTATTCTGCTTTTTTGTGTTTATAGTCCCTTTAAATAGCTTCAGGTCTTCAAATCAGGCACAATCATGCAAGGTCTCCCATCCACAAAATGCAACATCGTAATGGCTGGGATTCCCAAAGCCAGAAGCTCACAAATCTGTTAACTAAGCTAACTCCAAAAATTGCTGTATGGGTCAGCGCACATCTTGTGTGTGTGAACTGTGACTTATTTTTTGGAGATTTCATAGAAGCTAGTTTATTTTTGATTCTATGTACCTAATTAATAAACTAATTTATAAGTTTACATTGAATACTTTAGTCTTCCATTAGTCAATGGGAGTCTCTGAATTGGTATCTGAAGGTCATATTGTATAATGTTTACCTCTGAACAATAAATTTTGTTTCAGACCCGAATCATCCCACAATTTCATTATACGTGACTTTTCTCTCTTACACCCATCTTGGTTTGATTTGGTCCCGGTCACAGATGCTCGAGGCATGTCCTTCTGAAAAGGCTCCAATTTTTTTTTTACTTTTAAGTCATTAATAAAGATTTCCAATGAGTATGGCAGAATAAGAATTTTGGGTAACAAATTGACATTTGCAATAGTCCTGAACACAATCATTTTGCTCTATAGCAAACCAGTCTGTAGCAACTTATCTATCATGGTTCCTCAATGCCAATTCATGTCCTTGTGCCATTTCCATTTCCTCATATCTTGTGCGGTTTGATAATGGTGACTATTGAATGAGTGGCAATGAAAGAAAATTCTAATACACTATTAATTGTAACTAAGTGAGACATGTAACAATCTAAAGATTACTAAAGATATATAAATTTTTTAAATTTCTTGAAGTGTTCAATCTTTTATTAAAAAGAACACAAACTGCTGTTTAGACCCCAAATCAAAGACAGAGAATTCCTTCAGTCTTTTTAAAGTGCCAAACTGCAAACTCAGAATACCGTGCTGAGACAATAACTTTTAAACTCAGACAAGCATTCAATGTGACATAATAATAGCAAAAGGGAAATGTCAATTTTAAAAAATAATCAGATGAAGTGACAGTCAGAGTTTTATAGCATGGAAAGAGGCCCTTTGGCCCATTATTTCTGTGCTAGCCATCCAGCATCCATCCTCTCCAATCCCATTTTTTAAACACTTGGCCCATAGATTTGCAGGCTAAGGTATTTCAAGTGTTCCTTTATATGTTGCTTAAATATCCATCATTATAGAATCCCTACAGTGTGGAAACAGGCCATTCGGCCCAACAAGTCCACACCTACCCTCCAAAGAGCATCCCACCCAGACCCCCACTATCCTTGCATTTTCCATGGCTAATTCACCTAACCTGAACATCCCCGGATACTATGGGCAATTTAGCATGGCCAAACCACAACCTGCACATCTTTGAACTGTGGAAGGAAACCCATGCAAACATGGAGAGAATTTGCAAATTTCACACAGACAGTAGCCCAAGGGTGGGATTGAACCCAGGTCCCTAGCACTGACACAGCAGTGCTAACCACTGAGCCACCACCACACTCACTGTGATGGTGCCTGACTCTACCACCCTTTTAGGCAGTGAATTTCTGATTCCAACCACTGAGTGAAAAAAAATTCCTTAAATCCACTCTAAACCTCCTGCCTGTTATCTTAAATTGATGCCCCTTGTTATTGATCTCTCTACTAAGGGAAAAAGTTTATCCTTATCCACCTTGTATATGCCCCTCAGAACACTGCAAATCTCAAATGGGTCACTCCACGGCCTTCTCTGCTTTCATGAGAATGACCCTATCTAGTCTCTTTATAGCTGTCGCTTCAGCCCGGGCAACAACCTGGTGAATCTCCTCTGTTCTCCTTTTACAGCAATCTCACTCAGATCCTTTCTATAGGATGGTGACCAGCACTGCACACAGCACTTCCAAATGTTATTTTAAAAAACCCGTATAACACAGCCCAATGAATAAAAGCAGTTCAGAAAACAATGTTTTATACTTCTCATTGGCAGTTGAGAATTTTAAAGAGCAGGAAATTTACAAAAATAGCCAGATTATTACAATTAAAAAGACCATAACTAGCCTTTCAAGTGCATTTATGTGAACCTGAACAATTTCAACTCCAGTGTGGGTTAAGGCCCTTAGTCATGCTAAAATGTGATTTATTTGAAAAGTTCAAATGGATTTGTTGAGTTTGGGTTTTGGTCTTGTATGTTTCCTTTTGCCACCAAGAAAAGTTGGATTTTCAGAAATTGGGACATATGGATGTTGTTCACCATTTTTAGAGGTCCATGGATTCAGGATGAATGTGGAAGTCCAACCATTGAGGATGTACCAACTGATTTTAACATGTAAACCGTCATCTGTGCATTTGTATCAGAATTGCATGGATGCAAGTTCCACTTGAGGGCTTGGGCACAGAAAAAAAACAAGACTGTGCTGCAATATGGTACTGAAAAAGCATTGATTGACCTATCCAATCATTTTCACATCTGCTGTTTATGGCACCCTGCTATTACAAATCACTTGTCCTGTTCAATATTACATTGGGGACTACATTAATGAACTTCGCTGGATGTAAAAAACTTTGGTACATCTGGAGGTCATAAGAAGGCACTATATAAATGCACAATAAAATAAAAGAATGAACTTTAGAAAATGAATGGTGTGCTTCTGAAGAAGGACTCAAAATGTTGACTGCTTTCTCTCCACAAAGGCTACCAGAGTTGCTGAGATTCTCCAGAAATTTCTGTTTTGGTACTATACAAATGCAAGTATTTTTCTTAAAATGTCCCCTGGGAATAGTATAAACTAATTATGATTTGTGGAACCAATGCATTCTCCAACTTTGAAATCTTCAAAAAAATTGTTTCCATAGTTTCTTTTAACGTTAACAACATGTTTAGCTTCTTGTTCTGTGTACTACATGTTTAAAAAAACTCTCATTCCATCTCCTCAGTTTCTCAAAATGGTCTGAGCAAAATTCATACATTAATCTCGTCCAATTTTTCATGTGATGGTTAAGGAATCCAGCCCACAGATGCAGCAGCATTCCACTGGAAATCCTAGGACCGCTCCATTTAAAGCACTTCAATAACATACAATTCCATAAATGACATTAATAATTTTGTTCAGGTGAACATCCATGTCTTCTCAAAAACACAGCAGCTTACTTCTGCATTTTATTTTATTTTGCTTCACTTCCCTGCTACAGCAGAAAGAAAGTAACATAATTAACAGCACCAAGTATTTTGTTCCAAGTTACTGTGTGTGGAGAATTCAAATCTTTTCTTTTAATGTGATTTTTTGACCTCCTGGAGGTTTGTTTTCAATCAAATTCACCCTCAAAGTCCTGAAAAAAAAACTCAAGTCCCAAGAATACAATCAACTTGAAACAAGATAATTCATTCATAGTTCAGTGTCAAATTTTCTGAGAAATTTAAAATTCAACAGCTATTTCTACTCTTCCAGGTCTATCCTATAACACAGAATGACTGTTGAATATACAATTATCATCAGTGCAGAACATCTGAAATTTTCCATTATACTGAACTTCTAGAAGTCATTCACAGCAGTTCTAGTGCTCAGTGTAATTGTTCATGTCAAGCTGCTGTAAAAGTCTGTGGTGCTGTCAGTGGCATATGCTGCTTCCTCATAAACCTGTTGACATTAGCTAGTTACTGATTTCATATGCCGAAAGCTGACATTTCTTTAAAGAGTATTAGATCTACAAGTACGTATTAACTCCACACATAATCCAAAACCATTTTTGAAGCTATTTTCCAAGCGAAATTCTTTACCACATTTTTTTTCTTCACAAGAAGCAACGGCTGCATGTTTCTAAAAACAGTTTCTGATACCACCAGTCTATATCCTGCCTTGCACCAACTCTGCTTATTCAATGTCACTATCCCCCTTGATTTCCATTAACTCCAGATTTTTCAAAGTTCCAAATTTAAAATTTGCACTCATAACCCTGCATTTGTCAATTTCCGTCACACCCATCAGCCATGCAATTCACCCACAAAACGTCTTGTGTCTCACCTTCTCCCTTCACCTAAGCTATTGGTGAGCATGCGTTCAGATCTCTATAGTCCGCATTGTGAATTGCCTTCCTAACCTCAAACTCTTGTTGCTCCACCACCTTGCCTCCCTTAAGGTTCTCTCTAAAAGAGAAACCTCGCTCTTTGGCTCATATTCAATTTTTCCTCCACTTTGTGAAATAATTCAAGAAATGTTTTCTTCCTCTGTTAAAAGGTCATGAAGGCACAGCAGTACATGTTTACATGGACTTTACTAAAGTCTTTGATAAGGTTTTGCATGGTGGACTAATTAGCAAAATTCAATCTCATAGGATTCAGGGTGAGCTTGCCAATTGGATACAAAATTGGCTTGATGGTAGGAGAAGGAGCATGGTGGTGGTGGAGAATTGTTGGCAGCCATGTTCCACAGGGTTTGGTACCATTCCTTTGTCTGTCATTTATATAAATGACTTGGATGAGAATATAGGAGGCATGGTTGGTAAGTTTGTGGATACCACCAATTTTGTTGTCACAGTGGACAGTGAAGGAAGTTGTAAGATTACAAAGATATCTTGATCATTTGGTTCAATGGTTGAGGATTCACAGAGTTGGATAAATGAGAGGTATTACATTTTGGTAAAAGAAACATGGGCAGGACTTATATAATTAATGGTAGGACCCTGGGTAGTATTGTAAAACAGAGATACCTAGGGGTTCAGGTACATAATTCTTTGAAATTTGTGTCACATGTAGACAGAGTGGTTAAGAAGGCATTTAGCATGCTTGCCTTCATTGCTCTGACCTTTGAGTGTAGGAGTTGGGATGTTATGTTGAGGTTGTACAGGATTTTGTTGAAACTTCTTCTGGAGTATTGTGAGAAGTTCTGGTCTCCCTGCTGTAGAATCGTAAATTGGAGAGGATTTGGAAAGATTTACAAGGATTCTGCTGGCAACAGAAGGTTGGAGTTATAGAAGTTGCTTGCATAGGCTGGCATGTTTTTCACTGGTGTGTAGGAGGTTGAGGGGTGATTTTAGATGTTTATAAAATCATGAGGAGTATAGATAGGTGAATAGCAAGGCTATGCTTAGATTAGGGAGCTCAAAACTAGGGGGCATATTTAAGGGGAGAGGAGAAAGTTTTAAAAAAGGATGAAGGGCAACATGACTTTTTACAGAGTGAGATTGGTTATGTGGAATGAACTGCCAATGAAAGTGACGGATGCAAGTACAGTTACAACAACATTTAAAAGGCATTTGGATAAGTTCATGAATAGGAAAAGTTGAGGGATATGGGCCACAAGCTGACAAGTGGGACTAGTTTAGTTTGGGAACTTGGTCGGCATGGACTGGTTGGACCAAAGGGCCTGTTTCCATGCCGTATGACAGTGACTATGACACTATAAAGGCGCTATGTAAACATAAGTTATTGTTTAAGAAACCTAAAGATCTGTTAATTATAAGTCCAGGGAAGAGATGAATTTTGCATATTATCCAGGAATGTTGAGGAAATGGACTTATGGTACGATTGAGAAAATCTGATGGGGTCATAAATTTCAAGGAAAGAAATTTTCCAGCCACAAGCAGGTCACATACTCACCCACTGAAATAATTTTGCATTCACTGGAATGGTGGGTGCAAAGCAATAACATGGCAGGGGTATTTTGTATTAATGTTTCATTGAAATTATCATAGTAAATCTTTCTGGTGTTGAAAGTTTTTGCTCTCCAGCTGGCAATTCGAGGTAGATGATACAAAGGGCCTTCAGATTATTCATTATAAATACTGGTAGGATCAATATGCTAATTAGCCACAATTGCACTGAACCTTAAGTATTAGGTTTAAGAGGGTGTACGCTCACGTAGATGCACTCTATTTTCACACACTTGGCCTAAATGAATAACCTGCATTAGTTTGTAAACTCACAAAAGCACAATGTTTGAGTTACTTAATTGAAATACACAACCTCTTCCACAAGAAAATATATACTTCTTCACACAAAACATCCTGATCGCCAACACAAAGAAAGCACATACATTCTATCCATGTCACATATTTTTCCCATATTACATTCTGTCAATTTTTTTTCCTTGTCATTACATGATCTATACTCCCTTGATGTTTTGTCCTGAATTTGTGTAAAGTAGGAAAAAATTCTGCACCTTTGGCAAAATACTGCCAGAGTCCAGAAGCTGGAAATCCCACCCTAAACCATCATTTCTCCAGGGAGAGTGGTGGGGACAGGAGCTGAAATCATGGTTTAGAGAAGTAGCAGATGTAAAACTGTGGTTTCCTTCAAACAGAATTGATTTTTGTCATCTAGGTTTCGGTATCATGATTCAAGGGCTTTGGGCAGATGAGAAACGTATGAACTCAAAGCTCTATGGAGAGGTAAAGTAGTCCTTTAGGATGATTAAAAATTGAATGTGCATAAAAGATGGATAGGTTTTTACAACCGTCAAGCAATCAAGTCATTTAAATACCTTGATCTGTACACCTTGGAAAATAAATAAAAGTAACTTATGAAAAGAATCAATACTTTTAATCTCAATGGATGTTTGTTGACATTGGCCTGAGTGTTATTATGGGATTGCTGCTGCTTATCTAACTTTTAAAAGTATGGGTTGAAAAATGGCAGATTGAATTCAGTTTGGATAAATGAGGTATTGCATTTTGGTACAACAAACTGGGGCAGGATTTATACAATTAATGGTAGGGCCTTGGGTAGTTTTGTAGAACAAAGGGACCTAGGGGTTCAGGTACATAATTCTTAGAAGCTTGCATCACTTTTAGACAGGGTGGTTAAAAAGGTATTTGGCACACGTCTTCATCACTCAGTTTTTAAGTATAAGAGTTGGGAAATCACGTTGAGGTTGTACAGGACAATGGTGAGGCCTTTTCTGGAGTACTATGTCCAGTTCTAGTCACCCTGTTACAGGAATGATACTAAGCTAGAGAGTGTTCATAAGAGATATACCAGGATGTTGCTGGGCTTGGAATGTTGGAGTTATAAAGAAAGGCTGAATAGGCTGGGACTTCTCACTGGAGCATAGGAGGTTGAGCAGTGACCTTATAGTGGTTTATAAAGTCATGAGGGCTATAGATAGGGTTAATGGTAGGTGTCTTTTCCCTAGGATGGGTGGGGGGGGGGGGGGGGGTGGAATTCAAGACTAAGGGGCATATTCTTTAGGAGAGAGGAGAGAGATTTAAAAAAAGACATGAGGGGCAAATCTTTTTAGAGGGTTGTTTGCATGTGGAATGGACTTCCTGAGGAAGTGGTGAATGCGGGCACAATTACAATGTTTAAAAGACATTTGGATAAGGACACAAATTAGGAAAGATTTGGAGGGATATGGGCCAGGAGCAGGCAGGTGGGACCAGTTCAGTTTGGGATTATGTTCAGCATGGAGTGGTTGGACCACAGGGTCTGTTTCCATGCTGTATGACTCTGGCTCTATACTGGGCATGAAAAGTTGGCCAAGTTAGCATTGATGGGTGTGGGGATGACAATGGAGGATTTCAGGGCTGTTTTAGGTTTTGCTGTTTTTTTCTGCCATTGGGTTGAAGTCGTACTGCACGGAGGTGGGCTTTGAAACAGCCCACCTCAGCACCCTGCAGCATCTGTCACCGAATCCTTTCAGCAGGGGCCAGCATCCTTTCAGCATTTTCCCTCCACTGACCCAGAATGAATATCTGGCTGTTCAGGGTAATGTCTCCCAAGTTACAAACTTTCCAACACATGTCTTTGCATCTTCCCAGTGTCATGGCCATGGATCATGACCCAGGATCACCTATGAGCAATTCATACTTTTAAATTACAGTGTGCTTTTCTAAAAAGAAGGCATGCAGACAGAAAAGTGATTGTTTAGAATTTACATTCTCAATGTAATTCAGGTGATTAGAAATCTTGTGTGGATTATCCCCAACCAGGAGTTGATTATTTCCCGTGAAATAGTGGGATCAGTTCTAACTGAAATTTGCTTGTGCATGTGTGTGTGCGCGCACGGAAGAGGCAGAGACAGACACGTGGAAAAGGTTTTAAACTAATAATGTGGAGAAAACAGATCTACAAGAAATGTAAGAAGCCTAAATGTAAACGAAAACAGGGCAGCAGACTGAGAATAAAAAGGACATTTGTGGGAAGGCAATAAATTATAAAACAGCAGCCTATAAAATATGCTTGAACTTCAAGAAAGAAAATGCTATTTAAAATATCTCAAATTGTCTGCATGAGAATACACAGTGCCCATAACAAAACAGGGGGCTGCAGACAATCATACATTAAGTGGAACTAGATAGACTGATGATATCCAAGTCATGGCCACAGAAAATTGAGGATTGGGAATTGAACATGAGGGAATAAAATATGTAGGTGGCTCAGTGATTAGCATTGCTGCCTCACAGTGCCAGGGACCTGGGTTTGATTCCACCCTCATGCGACTGTGTGTGGAGTTTGCAAATTCCCAGTGTCTGTGGGTTTCCTCTGAATGCACGGTTTCCTCCCACGGTCCAATGGTGCAAGTTAGGTGGATTGGCCATGCTAAATTACACATAATGTTCAGGGATGTATAGGTTAGGTGCATTAGCCATGAGAAATGCAGGGTTAAAGAGATACAATTGGGGGATTGGTCTGGGTGTGATTCTGATCAGAGGGTTGGTGTGGATTTGTTGCGCCGAATGGCCTGTTTCTGCACTGTAGGGATTCTATTCTATCCTAGAGAAGGGAAAGACTTCCTGGTGCAAAAGCAAAAGTAGGCCATTTGGCCCATCGAGTCTGCTCTGCCATTCAATGAGACTATAGCAATCTGATAATTCTCAATTCCACTTTCCTGCTTTAACTCCATTCACTTTGATTCCCTCGTGGATTAAACATCTATCTCAGCCTTGAGTCTACATAATGACACGTCTCTTACAGCCCTCTCAAATTCATTGCCCTCTGAGATAAAAAAGTCCTCCCATCTTGTCTTAAATGGGTGACCTCTTACTGAGAATATACCCTCTGGTTTTAGACTCTCCCACAAAGGGGAAATAACCTCTTCAATACCACCCTGTCAAACACCCTAAAAATCATATGTTTTGATAAGGCCACATCCCATTTTTCACTGAGTACAAGCCTAATCTACTCAAGAAGTTCTTCCTATGCCTGGGATCAATCCAGTGAATCGATGCTTGACTGCCTCCAATATCCTTCCTTAGATAAGGGTCCAAAATGGTTCCTTGCATTCTGGATGTAGTCTAACTGGTGTCTGGTATTGTTTTAGACAGACTTCCTTATTGTTATCCATTTCCTTTGAAATAAGTTTGGCCAAAGTTCCAATTGGGAAAGTGTAGTAGCTGTACTTCTTAAGGATACAATGCAGTCAAAGTCATCAGCAAGACAAAAATGGAATCCATAGGAATAGAGATAGAAAATACCGTAGAATCAAACACATTAACAGTAGTGTCTGTATAAGCAGATTACAGATGGGAGGTGAAGACAAATCAAGGAAGCGAGTATAAAAAACATAGAATAAGAGATTACCTTGTGCCGATCACAATGATGCATATGTGAAGAGCCGGATCAGTCACGATGGGTGAAACAGCCTCCTTCCGCTCTGTAAATTCGGTAATTTCTGATAATATCACAAGTCACTTCAAATACCTTGACATTATTTGGACAGAAATAGTAGGTAAAGGAGCTGAGTTCCTACAAAAAGAGTGTGTAGGACTCCTTCCTAACACATTATGTAAAAACACTCCACAAAGCAAAATTGAAACATATAAATTCCAGAAGGGACTTGACTGGGTGGATATTAAGAGCATCTTTCCTCTTGTGGCAAAATCTGGAACTACAAGTTATAAAAGTAAGGGACTGCCCATTTAAAAACAGATGAGGAATTTTTTCCTGAGACTTGAGTCTTTGGAATTGACTTCCTCCAAAGAAAGTACTTGCAGAATCTTTAAGTATTTTAAGGCAAAGGTGGATTGATTCTTCATTACCAAGGGAATGAAACATTATTGGGGAAGTGCAGGAATGTAAAGTTGAGGTTAACGTTACATGAGCCATGATCTTAGTGAATGGCAGAACTGGCTCAAAAAAGGGCCAAGTCGCCTATTCTTATTCCTTGTTGGTATGTAAGGCAAGATTCGCTATTGAAGCTAGTGATGGTGAATGGACTAGGGCAGAATGTGGAGTAAAAATGAGAGAGAGAGAGAGAGAGAGAGAGAGAGAAAGAGAGAGAAAGAAAAAGAGGGAGGGAGGGAGGGGAGGGAGTGTCCAGGCAATGACATTTTAAAAATTCAGAATCCAGGAAAAAATATATTTTGCTAAAAGCAAGGAACAAGCTAAAGACTGCCAATACTTGAGGTGAATAAAAGAAACAATTAATGGTTAAGGAAAAGCTACACATTTAGTACACAGACAGAGGTGTGCATAACAAAATGTGTGCGCAGAGATTGGGAGTGAAATCAAACGCAATTGAGAAGGCCAAAAGGAACAATGAAATTAAAATTTCAAGGATCATAAAGAAAAGGCAATATATCTTATAGGCCCATCAAAAAAGGATGGAGGTGATAGGGTTAAGGCCATGACAAGATAAATAGGATAATACACTGGTAACAAGTACAAGATGGCAGAGATAATAATTATCTTGCTTCACTCTTTACCAGAAGGATAAAATAATTCAACGTGACATTGAACAATAAGATGAACAATGAGGTAAGTGCCTTACAAATAAAAATTAATGTATTGAATAATCAAAATAAAACTAAAGAGAAGTTTAAAAATCTGGTCCAGATGGATTGCATCGACACAGTTTAATCAATTCTGGGGAAGAGACAGCAAAAACATTGCTACACATAGTTAATAATTCATTATAAGAACGGTATAGTTCCAGGGGACTACTGTTTAATGTAATTCCTATCTTTACGATGAGGCAGAGAACATATCCAGAGAATAATGAACTAACCAGCTTCAGTAGTGGTAGGTAAAAACATTACTGAATCCCTACAAAAAAAAAGCAAGCATCTGGAAATGAAGTATATTATAGTGAATGGGTAGGAATTTGAAAATGGAAAATCTTGCTTGACAAAACTTGAATTGTTTGAAGTAGTACAATAGACAATCATAATTCAGTAGATGTAATTTATCTGGATTTTCAAAAGCCTTTGGTAAAATGCCTTTGTTTAAAAAAAAAGTCAGAGCATGCAAAATCAGGTGGCCAGTGATTGAATCAATTAATAGAAATAGGAATAGGAATAGGCCATTCAGGCCTTGAGCTTACTCTGCCATTCAGTAGGATCGTGGCTGATCTGACATTCCTCACATTCGCTTTCCTGCCCCTTTACCATAATTCCCCTACTTATCAAGAATCTATTTCAGCCTTAAATATACACAAGCCCACACAGCTCTCAGTGGCAATGAGTTCCAAACACTCAAAAGAAATTCCTCTTCATCTCAGCCTTAAATTGTTGCCCTTTATTCTAAGGCTATGCCCATTGGTCCTAGACTCTCCCACGAGGTAACATGCTTTTAGCATTTATCCTGTGAAGCTCCTTAAGAATCCTAAATACTTCAATGAAATCACCTCTCGTTCCTCCAAATTCCAATGAGTAGAGTCCCAACCTATTTAACCTTTGCTCATATTCCTCCATAGCAAGAATCATCCAGTGAACCTTTTCTGAACAATGAAATATTTTTCCTTAAATAAGGGGAACCAAAACTGCTCATACTACTCCAAATATGGTCTCACCTGTGCCTTACACAGTTACAGGAAGATTTCCCTACTATTAAACTCCAACCCCCTTGAAATAAGGGCCAACATTCCATTATCTTTCCTGTTTACCTGATGCACCAGTGTGTTAGCTTTGTGCTTCATGTGCAAGTACCCACAAGTCCCTTTTTGTTGCAGCTTTCTGCAGTTTTTCACCATTTAAGTAATATTCTGTTTTGTTCTTCCTTCCAAAAAAGGAAAACTTTACAGTTTTCCACATTTATATTCTATTTGCCAACTTACATAACTAATCAATATCTCTCTGCAAATTGATTGTGACCCTCTCGCAACCTGCCTGAACACTTACTTTTGCTAAGTTTGCAAATTTGGCTACAGTACATTCGTTTCCTTTCCCCAAGTCATTAATACACATTGTAAACATTTGCGGTCCCAGCGCTGATCCCTGTGGAACCCCAGTGGTCACAGATCACCAATCTGAAAAATCCCCTTATCCCCAGTCACTGTTTCCTTCCCCCATTTGCCAATTCTCTATCTGTGCCAACATGCTACCTCCATACTGTGGGTGCTTATCTGTTGACAAAGTCCCTCACAAAAGTCAAACAACTTCTGCAAGTCCAAATACAACACATCTACTGTTTCTTTCATCCAGTCTGGTTAGGACTTCCTCAAAAAATTTAATAAAATAGTCAGATATTATTTCCCTTTCATGAAAGCATGCAGCCTCTGCTTAATTAGAAAATTTTCCAAATGCTTTGCTATTATTTCCTTAGTAATTGATTCAAATACTTTTCCAACAATAGATTTTAAGCTAATTGCACTGCACTTACTGCTTTTTGCCTCCCTCCCTTTTTGAGGAGTGGTGTCACATTGGCAGCATTCCAATCCTCTGGCACTTCTCCAGAATCTAAAGATTTTTTTGGAAAATTAGAGCCTATGCATCCACTATCTCTGTAGCTACACCTTTTAGAATTCTAGGATACAAGATATCAGAATCAAGGAACATCTGTCTTTAGCTCCATTAGTTTGTCTAATACTACTCCTTTAGTGATGGGGATTGTACTTAATTCCTCCCATGTATTCTTTAGTATCAATGAGATGTTTGATGTATCTTCATTGTAAAACACTGATACAAAACTTCTGTTTAACTCCACTACCATTTCCTTGTTCCCCTAAACCATCTCCACAGATTCATTTTCTAAGGAGCCTATGTTCACTTTGACTTCTCTCTTCCTTTTTCTATATTTCAAGAAGCTCTTCTCAGATTTTATATACCTTATGAATTTGCCTTTGTAATTTATTTTCCCTGTTTTTTTTAAAAATCTTCTTTGGCTGTTTCTGAATTCATCCCAGTATTTGGGGCTGTCACTGACTTTTGCCTCTTAATGGGCTTTTTCTTTCAACTTAGTCTCCTTAACTTCCTTGGTTATCATCATTGGTTTATTCTTCTCTTAATCTTTCCTCCATACAAGGAAGTATTTTTGCTGAGAGTAATGAATTATCCCCTTAAATAACTGCCACTGCTTACTTACCATCATTCCTGTCAATCGATCCACTCAGCTCACTTTAGCCAACTGTATCTTCATTTCATTGTAATTCCTTTTATTTAAGTTAAGCAATTTTGTTTACAACCCAAGCTTCTTATTTTTGAGCTGAATATTAAATCCTCATGTTATGATTACTACTTCCAAAGGGATCTTTTACTGAGGTTATTTATCAAACCTGTCTCATTACCCATTACCAGGTCCAAGATGGCTTGTTCCCTGGTTGGCTCTATGACATATTGCACAAGGAAACTACTTTTAATGCACTCAAATGAATTTGTTGTTGGAGCTACACTTTCCAAGCTGATTAACTTAAATCAAAAGAAGGTTAAAGTCACCCATTATTACCCTATTCTTTTTATATTTGTTGATTTATAGCCTTTTCTGCAGTGGCTCCTGTTTGGGGGTCTGTTCATTACTCCTACCCTTCTTTCACTTGCTGTTTTTGACCTTCACCCAAATCGACTCCACATTATCCAAGTCTAGATCATCTCTCAACTGCCCTCATTTCATTCTTATGAGTGCTACCCCATCACCTTGTCTATTCCTCCTGTCTCTCCAAAAGAAGAGCATCCCTGAGTGTTAAGCTCCCAGTTTTGAGCTCCGTATAACCATGCTGGCTTCAAACAAAAGGGAAACGGTGATAGCAAATGGCATTTTTTGTCACAGCGATAAAAGACGGGGAGTGTTTTCCCATGGGATTCAGTGGTAAGATCACTGCTATTTACAGCATAACAATTTGGATTTGGGAATCAAACAGTTGTGAATATTCAGTTTATAGTTCAAGTTAATTTAATAGAGTGTTTTTAGCTCTTTAAAATTAAAATTGTAAAGATAAGGTAGTACTGTGTTGGGAAGATTACCAGAATATGTCAAGAAATACAATTCAATGTGATTCGTGTTTGTTAAATAAAGTTATAATGGAAAAGATGGAGCTCTAAAACAAAGTTAACCTTACGAGTGAAAGAATTGGAGATGCAATACCTATAAGAACTGCAGTGCTGAGAGAATTTTTTGTTCTAGGAGGTAGAGCTTACACAGGTTAAAAAGTATTTACTGAACCCCGAAAGATTGCAAAATCCATTAGTTCATCAGATGAAAGAATAGATTGAAATTAGGGATAATTAACAAAGCTTGTCTTAAGAACAGTCCAGAGCAAGCTATGTTGTCATGGAGATGGGTAAGGCTTAGGAAGATTTTCAAGTTTAAATTTCTTATTTATCTGGGTGACTGTTCAGCAAATTGGCTGAAGTTTTAAACTTGTGCAGTTTGCAGCTCAGAGTGGTAGTAGCCAAAATGAAATAACATTGATTTTTTGCCACACTTTCAGTGCAAGACTAAACACCATTATCAACCACATGTAATGCAGCTTAGACCTAATCTCATTTTCAATTTTGTGAGGGAATAGGAGGTTGAAGACTGTAGGAACCACTGTCAAACTAGACAAAGAAAGGAACAAGCTAGAAGGGAAATAAGTATTGATGTTTTGAAAACAGTTCATATTACAGGAGAGGATGTGCTGGATGCCTTAGAAAATACAAAGGTGAATAAATCTCTGGGACCTGATCTCGTCTATCCCAGGACATTGTGGGAGGTTAGTGAGGAAATTGCGGGATCCCTTTCAGCAATATTTGTGTCACCTATAACTACAGATGAGATGCTGGGTGACTAGAGAGTGGCTATCATTGTGCCATTGTTGAAAAAGGGATGCAAGGAGAAGCCTGGGAACTATAGACCTGTGAGTCTAACTAACTTCGGTGATGGGTAAGTTGTTGGAAGTGATTTTGAACGATAGGATTTATATTCATTTGGAGAGGCAAGGAATGATGAGGAATAGCCAGTGAGGTTGTATGTGAGGGAAATCATGTCACAAACTTAAGCTTTTTGAGGAAGTAACCAAAAAGATTGATGAGACCAGAGCAGTAGATATTGTTTACTTGGACTTTAATAAAGATTTTGACAAGATTCTGCATGGTAGACTAATTGGTAAATTTGGATCACATAGGATTCACAGTGAGCTTGCCAATTGGATACAAAACTGGCTTAACAGCAGGAGACAGTGGTGGTGAAAGGTTGTTTTGCAGACTGGAGGCTGTTATCAGTGGTGTTCCACAGGGATCGGTACTGGGTCCACTTTTTTTGACATTTACATAAACAGTTTGGAAGAAAATATAGGCAAGTTTGCAGATTAAATCACAATTGGTGGTATAGCAGACAGTGAAGAAGGTTATCCAAGATGACAAAATAATCTTAATTAATTGGGTCAATGGACTGAGAAGTGGCAGATGGAGTTTAATTTGGATAAATACAAGATATTGCATGTTAGTAAAGCTAACAAGGGCAGGACTTATACAATTAATGGTAGGGCTCTGGGTAATATTGTAGAACAGAGAGACCTAGGGGTTCAGGTACATAATTTTTTGGAGTTTGCACCACAGGGTGGTTAAGATGACACTTAGCACACTTGCCTTCATTGCTCAGGACTTTGAGTATAGAATTTGGGAAGTCAAGTTAAGGTTGTACAGGACATTGGTGAAACTTCTTGTGGAGTACTGTATCCACTTCTGGTCACCATGGTATAGGAAGGATATTGTCAAGCTGTAGATGTTTCAGAAAGGATGTGGCCAGGAATGGTAGGTTTAAGTTATAGGGAGAGGCTGGGACTTTTTACTGGAGCGTATGAGGTCGAGGAGTGACCTTAGAGGTTAAAATCATGAGGGTATCGATAAGATGAATGGCAGGTGTCTTTTCCCAATAGTGGGGTATTTCAGGACTAGTGGGCATACTTTTAAAGGAGAGAGGAGAAAGATTTAAAAACAAACAAGGACACAGGGGCAATTTTTAAAGACACAGAGCTGTTAGTGTGTGGAATGATCTTTCAGAGGAAGTGGAGGATGTGGGTACAGTTACAACATTTAAAAGACATTTGGATAAGTACCTGAATAAGAAAGGTTTGGAGGGATATAGGCCAAGTGCAGGCAGATGGAATTAGTTTAGTTTAGGATTATGGTCAACATGGACTGGTTGGATTGAAATTTCTGTTTCTGTGCTGTACGACTGACTCGAAGCAGATTCACTTGGAAATATTGGAAAAGTAAAGTAAAGTAATCAGAACAGGGGACTAAGGGGTGACAGTCAAGAAGTGGTAAATGAAAGGTTTACCTCAGAATGACTGGTGCTGGGAAGGATTTTCTAGAAACTGTGGCATAGATATGGGTGATCCCAAATGGAAGGAAACATCTTTAAAATGGATGTGATTTAAGGGAAGTCAGAAGAAAATCTGAGTGCATATCTCATAATTATAAACCATGACCTTCATACCACCGTTTTGGTTTAATTCCCATAAACAAGAATGTTTGTATTTTTAGTTTAAAAATGTAAAGTTTTGTAGTATAGAACCATTATTTAAAAGCAAGTGTTTGAATTTTCTTTAAGTGTTAACAATCCCTAACGTAATAATTTCAACATTTGCAGATGATACAAAACTGAGGAATGAAGGGAGAGAGAAAATAGTTAATATTGAGGAAGGACCACAATAAATTTCAAAAGGATGTTGATAGACTTGCAGAATTGGGAAGTAAATGGCAAAATGAAGCTCTACATAGACAAATGAGAAAATACATTCGGGTAGGAAGAGCTGAGAGGTCACATATAAAACTTGAAAGAGAAAGTCAAGGTGGAGAAGAGGACCAAGGGGATGTTGAAGTACAAATTCATCAGCCAATTAAAAACAAAAAGAGCCGAGGTTAGCAAGATCATTAGAAAAAAGCAAACAATGCAATAGACTTTATTTTGAGACTAATATAATTAAAAAGTAGGGAGGTGCTAAACCTGTATTGAACTTCAGTTAGACCACAATTAATTAGTGCATGTGTTCTGGAGTTATCAGATCATAAACAGTATCTAGGCATAGAAAGAGTGCAGATAAAATTTACAAGGATTATACCAGAAAATTGTGGGTGTACATGAGAGGAAGGGATTGACAGATGGGTATATCTTCCCTTGAAAAATGGCCGAGAGGTGACTTAGGGTAGATGTATTGAAAAAGAAGAAAATGTTTTGCTTGGGTGTGTGTACAGAGAGAACGTTTCTTCTTGTGGAGAAGACTGTAACTGGAGGCCATCAACATAAGGTAGTCACCAGGAAGGCAATAAAAAAAAAGTGTTGTTCAGTAGAAACATTTACCCAGAGTGGTGAAAATGTGGAACTTGCCATCAGAAAGAGTGGTTGAGATGAATAGTATAGATGCAATCAAGGGGAAACTACACAAGCATATGGGGGAGGAGGGAATTGATGCTAATGATGCAAGATCTAGATGGGAAGAAACTAGAGCAGAACATAAACACTTGATTTTGGGCAGAGTGACTAGTTTCTCTGCAGTACTTTCTCTGTAGTCCAATGCAACTGTTTCATACCCTGGATATGAATGTCACAATGATACATGTTTATTTTAAGGTGATGTGGAAAGAAAATGGCTATTCACAGCAAAGACAGTACAAGCAACAATCCAATGCTTTCAAATTATAAAAAGTTGACTCACTAAATTTAAATAGATACTACACACCTACCCATTATTTCTCTATGTACCCCACCTCAACACCAGGAAATTTAACTTCAAGACTTCTACCAAGATCCTTTTTAATACTTTGTTATCATCGAACTCCTAAAAAGCTGAAAATAGACATAGAAAATTCAGGAATCCATATGAATGGGTTATTGTTATTTTAATAAGTGACATTCTTTAGAAGTTACCAGTCAAAACAATTCACTTTCTCTGAAATACTTCAAGTCAGTTATTCATTAAACAATGATATCCAAGATGGTTCCCTTAGCATCTGAGAGTCTGGAGTTAATTCTTCCCTAAAGGCAGCTGTAGGCCCAGCAGGACCACTTCTGACAGCTTGGTGCATTCCATTGTAATAAGTATTGTTCTTTCTGAAACTCCTACATATCAAGGCACTGGAAGGAATCAGGGTGTTAAATAAACATGCTCATTGTCATTTTCTGATGGAGATATCGGAGCTCACTCTTTGCAACCTCATAGGTACAGGAATGCTACAGATTGAAATGGTCACAAATAGGATCTCAGAAGACTTGTGCTAGAATGGTATGCAGGCTGGTCAATGAAGCATTTATTGAAGCAGTCCTAGCTGTCTTTCCAGAACAACCAATATCACTAGGGGTTCATCCTGATATCTTAGTTTAAACTTCCTCAGCTGGTCTCCAGGTCATGACAAACACTTGCAATGCATTAAAGATATGGGTTGTGGATCCTCACCATTAATCATCATCTCAACCATAAGAATAGGAACAGTTTATACGGCTATTCACCAAAATAATACTTCCATATCATTAAAGTACACATCTCTGATCTGGATCCCTAAATTCCCTCAGCCAAGATTAATAATATCTCCTCCTACTGCCAAATAATTCAATCTTTCCTATTTCACTTCATGGGCCTTATTCTTCCTGGTGAATGCGTATGATATTGGTGGTGTGTATATGTAATTTCAAGTCAGAGTTGGTGACGATGAGCCAGTAGTCATTAAATTGCAAGTGTTGAGGCAGTCTTTAAACTGGTTGACCTCACGTTCTACTTGGTTTATTTGTACCCTTGCAGAAATTATAGGCACATGTATAACATAGTACAACAATGAGAAATCTTGCCAAGTCTTTTTCAATATTCTCATGGCAGCTAGCCTTCACTTTACAGAGCCAACTGTACATCTGTTTATTGTATCTGATGTTTCTGTCATTACATTCAGGATTTCATTCAATCATAGGCTTCTCCTCTCATTGCTCTGTGTGGACCTGGTTGTCCATGGTTTATTCCTTTGGATGGAGTGAAAGTAATTTTGCAGACGTCTGGGCATCATTGAGATTTGAAGGTAGGTGTGCCACAAATGGGGAGAAATGAATGTGCCTTGTGAAGTGCTGAAGACTAATCAGAAGGCCTTGTAGTAAACAAAAGTTTCTGACATTAAGCCTATGCAAGTTGCTGGATTTTGAATGGATTAGCAATAGGTCCATTGAGTTGACAATATAATTAAGTACAGAATATGCTTTAGTGCTGAGATGTTACATTTGTCAACATGATGTTCCCAAGCACCAAGAGACAAGAAGTTCACTAACAGAGCAGGATTGGAGCATTATGCTGTTGCTGCTGGTCAGCTTAGAAAGGTGAGAAAGCATTCAATAATTTATTTTTATTTATTCATCCAGCTTGCCAGAAGGCTGGCGTACCTGAATTCCGTTACCTTTGTGCCTCGATCGGAATTAAGTTCTGGGCGGGAATTCCCATAGTCAGTCAATCTTCCCGGCCTGCAACCAAATAATTAGCACTGAAGAGCTTCACCCCACCACAAGTAGCGGGGGCAGGGTGAGATGCTGTCATCATGTGGTATGTACAACCACCGAAACTGTACAGTCTGATGTCACCTTCCCGTGATGGGAAGGTGGGGTGGGGGGGTGTTGTGGCGGCATGATCAGAGGGCCCTTTACTGGTCTGGTACCTCTGCGACTGTTACACCATGAAATTCCAACACCCCCCCCCCCCCACTATTAATATTGGGAATTGTGGCCTAGATCGCTCTGCAATGCTGGGATTTGGGTGGGAGTTCCTTTTGCAACAGCTACCAGGTTCCCCTGTCACACTGCTGAGAATGACATCTTCCAGTCTCTGATGAACATCCTCAGTGGGTGAGACAACAGCCACTGGGTCACGGTTCCAGGGAGAGGTCTACCTATGGCCTCAACACTGACGGATTGATGTGTGGTCCTGAAAAGGGTCACTTCCAGCTGGCAGACAAATCCATCAATGTCTCAATAAGATCAGCCACTTGAGTGAGCTGCTGGAATGGGAGGGGACACAAACTGGAACCATAATCTGGATTTAACACTGCCATTTGGAGGCATGAAGCTTCATTGGGAGTGGTAAAGGTTGCATTGACTGCCAGCAGATAGCCTGTACCACTCCCAAACAGGACTTGCTCATCGGGTTTAATCAAAACATAATCTTCTAGTCCTCAGATCTTGCAACATTAGCCCCATGGAATTCTATTGGTAAATATGGAGTCCTTTCCAGCTACTGACAAGCCTGAAGTTGCAGGCTTTTCCAATGACTTTAAAATTAGATTTCTTTCCTTCTCCGTGTTACTACATCAGTTTTCTGGTTTGGAAACTACACTATGATAACGTGGATTGTGCGAAACACATATGGAGAAGTAGTAGTGTTTTCATTTTTGAGGGTATTTGGATCAACCTGAAGTGGTGCTGGGAAAGACCATTCACATCATTAAGGAAAGCATGGATGCCATGCAAACTTGATGTTTTACTTCACTAATGACAAATTAACTCGCAATCCATGTGATTATGTGATTTTGCTGTGCACAGTATAGCGGTCACATCCACACACAACTACAGTCACTCTGAAGAAGGGTAACTGGACTTGAAGTGTACACTTTGCTTTCTCTTCACAAATGCTGCCGGACCTGCTGAATTTTTCCAGCAATAATCACTGTTCCATTATGTGCAAAGAGCTTTGGAGTATTTCTGCGAAGCATTCTAATATCTTAAATGAATGTAAATAATTCATAACTTGAACACAAAAAAAGGTCAGCAAGTTTCAACCAGCTAAATACATATGAAATTTTCATAACTATTTGGAATTTATTCCAACAGGTATCACTGTACTTTTCATAAAAATATGAAACAATAGTTATGTCAGTTGGCTTTAGATTGATGAAATAATCATGAATATTTCAAAGTTGAAAAGGCTCCTGCAACCTTCCAAGATTCTTATTTAATAATGCTGCAAAATGTATTTATTTTCATGCTGTCAGTACTGTGCTGATTCTGTTGCTGGTCTCATTCATATTCCTGGTTTAGAAGGCACCTCTACCTCAATCTCCCAACAGCCTAACTCACTGTACATTTTATAGGTTAAGTCTTCTCCTTGCCCTCAGAGCGACAACAGTATATTTTGAGTGTAAATATTGACGGAATATAACTTGTAACTATTTTAACCTTTCTTTCCACAATATGCAATAATTATAAAGGACAGCTGTTTGAAGGTATAGGTTACTCAGACATTATGCAGTATATCCTTAAACAGAAAGAACTATATTGTAGAAACGTTGTCATTAAGAGGTTGCTGGTTTACACCTGTACAGCTATCACCTTCTCAAAATTCTCTGCCTGAAGGCAGGTCTGACCCACAATGCCATGACTTCCACTTCCAGTAGGGCAAGTAGACGGGTCCCGAATCTAACCCAGCCAGAACAAAAACTGAACTCCATGCCACTAGAATCAATCTGATCCACACTCAGCATCCAGCCTAGAGTTGCTGTGGCAAACACGTTGACAGTCATGTTTCAGCCTGGACCTATGGATAGCGGAAGCTCCAACTTCTTTCCATCACATGGCTAATTAGAAATCTCTTCTTCACAGGTTGGAAGTATTTACAAGTTGAAATGCTGTCTGTTTGGCCACATAATGAATGTCTTTCTTGGTCAACAGGTCCTGGAATGAAACTTGAATCAGAAGCCTCTGGCTCAGAGACAGGGATGCTACTGAAGATCTCCTAGGTACTACCTTACTGTTTTTAATATGTAGGTTGAATATCCTGAAAGTAATCACTATCCAAAGTTTTTGAATGATAGCTTCTCTGTACAATGGCCCCAACATAGGAAGCTTCCAGTTTTAAATGTGCAATCACATGATGATGCCTCAATTGGTAACTTACTGTAGCCATTGTCAGGCACCTCCTAGTTACCCATCATAAGGTCTACATTGGAAGTCCAGGATGCAAGTTTATAGCCTTGGCTGAGAGTGCAATGTGCACAGAAGATGGGTGTCAAATTAAAATTGGGAAGTAGATTGTTTGTGTTTGAAGGGAGAGGGTGCCGTGGAGATAGTTCCCACAATTACAAATACAATACATTTTTTGTATGAAATTTTAAATGAACATTGAGGAATTGAATTTGTTGCTGTTCACCCAAGTAAGTGATAAATAACTAAACTTATTTAGTTAGAGCTCAAAACTAGAAATACCCAGTAGAATTCCATTGTTATAAGCTGCATCCATAATAGTGGATTTATTTTTGGTTTTGGGTTGGGGGAAATATTGGGGTTAAAGAAGAGGAGGAGAAGACAGTTTCCCTAGAGTGCAACTTCCCAGAAAAATCATTGTGATGCCTTTCTCTGGGTAGGCATCTGCTGTGCCTGTGTGGCAACTTCAGAGCCAAGCTGAAGAGCTTTGCTCTGCTGTGGGGTAGACAAGGGTGGAGTGTGTTTCTGATGCTCCAGCTGGTATCCCAGTAATATTCAGTGTTCTGGAGGCATTGCTGATAAGTTAATGTATGATCAAGTGTGATGCAACGGTATTTTAGCACCAGTACCTTTTGGGTAAGATTCATGGTGGTTGTTCCACCATGTTGACTTCTTGTGCAACTCCCTCTGCTCTTAAAATCGATTACTCATGCAATGGCCCTCTGTGGCATTGTGTAGCAGGATAGGCAGAAGTGTTTGCTGCTGCTGAGCCTTTATGATGTTCATGCCACTGGTATTGTATTTAAAAATCCAGCTATGCACCACTTTAGATTCTATTTGGGAGTAATTTTCTGTTGCACCTGTGTTCCAGTGTTATCCCCAAGGCAAATGACCCAGAAAGGGAAGGTGGCTCCCCACTTTATTGATAGGGAACTTGAGCTGCTGGTGCATTTAGTAAAATGGAGGCCAAACCTTTTTGTTTCTGCTGACCAGCAAAGGACACTTTGCCTCCAGGCTCAGCTTACCCAGACTGAAGTCAGTGCAGTGTCCTGGTTAAAGAAAAGAAATGCATAGCTGTGCTGGAAGAACAGGAATGATCTGCACTTTGCAAGGATAAGTATCACCATTTTGTCTTTGCAACCTTACATTTACTCAAAATCTGCCACTGTATAAGCCTCTCACCTAGGCTCATGGATTCATTATTGCATGCATGAAATGCTCTTGCCCTCATTCTCCCAAATTGCTAACACATCCTTTACTTGGCAATTCCCACTCACTGGGGGCATTGCATTCCTTTTGACTCTGGATCGTCATGACTGGTTCTTCCATCCACATTCGTCAGTCTCAATCCCTACCTTTGTCTTATTGCAGGAACGATTGTCTCAAAACCAGGCTGAGACGGCAAGGACTGGTGGTGATGGTGAACAAAGGAGGAGAATATGATTGCTCACGCATGGAGTCCAAAGATCATCAACCCAGTAAGCTTCATTGTGTTATGATGCTCTGCTCTCCCATTACTAATAACACTTACCGATTCTTAAACTTTTACAAGGAATTCCTTCTTTCGTCATGCAGTTTCTCCGGCACTCCGCAAACTCCTACGATGCCAGTGCTGGAGACCCTCAGGAGGTGTAGGTGGAACTGAGGAGTCATTTACTTAGCCCCAGAAGATGCACCACCAAGGCTTTCATCTACACCATCCAGCAGTTCAGAGATTTACACCTCCGTGGGGACTCTATCCAGATTAGACTCAGGAGCACAATTCGAAGGGCACATCACTGACACGTCCCCGTAGCTGGTGGAGGAAGAAAGGATTCCGGTCTTAGGCAGAGGATTTTGAGACCAAGCAACTGGTCAGTCTTGGGCAGAAGACTATTCCATCATCTTGGCCATTTCTGACAACGAAACGTAGAGATAGAAACAGGAGGTAGCTCTGTCGGAGGCAGTTGGCAAACTGGATTGAAGGAAGGAAGGAGGATTCCAGTGACATCAGTACCACGCTGGCTTCAGCATGGAGTGTCTCTGGCTGGCTCCCTGAACAAGTTAGTGATCACCACAGAGACCCTGGTCCAGCACACTGCTTTTGAGATGGATATACATGTACACGCCACCATTCTACCTGTTGATGATGGGCACCCACAGCAAGGCAAGAATTTGATAGTGGATATTGACCTTATTCCAGATACCTCTTCCTTGCAGGGAGGCTAGCTGGTGTCAGCAGATATCCATAGGCAGGAGGAGCCACACAGGACCCCAGAAGCTGCTTCTCAGGACATTACAGAGATGCATAGACCCTCCCTGTCTTCCCATTGCCTGTGATGTCAAAGTCTGCAGAAGTCCAAACCAAAAGGGGGTGTGCTAGCATCTGGGTAGGCCCTCCAAGCCCAAAGACCTATTAGATAAGTCTTCCTGACCAACAGGCCCAAATTGCAGGGCCTGTATCCACCAGACGCACTTGTCAGTAAACACTTGGGTGTAGTGGTAGGGAAAGGAAGTAAACAAATTACTGAGGGTGGTCTGGTAGCATGAGTGACATACCTTTGAGAAGTTTCTTGCACTCTTAAACAGATGTTCAGTTGTGGTCTTAAAAAGTTTGCTCTTGTGCTTTTGTTGCTGTCAAAGCTGAAGAAGACACTCACGAGACCGACAAACAGCTTCTTCAGATCTCCTAAGGGATGGAGTGGTAACAGCCAAGTATTGCTGATCTCTCAGGAGCTGACTCCTTAGCTGCAGTTTGCCTCAGATGTCAGATACTTTAACCATGAACTTGTTGACTTTTGCAAGGCATTGCACATTAAATAAGGACAAGCCGGAGGCTACAAGCAAAGTGCAGATACAGTGGTAGGGCCTACACTGCACAAATCATCCAACCTTCATTCAAGGGGAGAGAGAGTGCAGCTTCAGGGATGATTCCTCTCTGGAGGAGATGTTTCACTATCTACTAGCTTTCCAAAGGAATGCACTGCCATTCACGGCTGAGAGATATACAGTGAAAACTTCACACATCCAATCTCTCACTGTATCTCAGCAGATCACGGAGAAAAGTGTTGCCACTTAAGTTAGACACTGTCCTACAGGATGCTCAAGCATTTCAGGGGATTTAGCAATCTGAACTTTGAAGGGTTCAAGGCTAACTGATAGTAGAAGGATGAAAAAAAAAAATTGCCCCTGAATCACAAGAGATTTAATTACATAACAGCCAGCTATCATATACTGAGGCCTTATAAACCTCAGCCCTGAATCCCGTGCAATGTTATCACCTTGTCTCACTGACTGCTACTTTCTCCCTAACAGGGAGGTGGAATGATATCATTTGAATGGTTGCAAGTGGGATCACACAAAGATACAAAGTATACAACCATATGGGGAAGAAAACATTTATTCAGCAACAGAAAAGTTCAAAAGCTACATAAATAACCAGGTCTACATGCACTTTGGACAGAGTAGGGGCCATATAACCAACAGAAAGTTCACAGCAAAAAGAAAGAAAGTCCAAGCCGAAATCTTAAAAATGGCTTTCAATTAGGTTCTGTCTAACCCTCATGGTTAATGTTGTTCTATTGTGGTCTCTTGGATTTCCCTGCCAGTCAGTCAGTCAATGTCCCAATCATTAGCCTCATTCTCATCCTTAGATTACTATCCATCTCCTATTTCCCAATTCCAGGACATCCCCTAACCGTTGTCTATTGTGGTATGCTATGCCTTTACAACAATTATGTAACACACGTTTTCTGCAAAGTTCTGATTGAGTAGGCCAGGCATTGAAATCCTCATCTTACGTAATTCTATTAGTTTTAAAGTAGTGATGGAGAAGGATAGACCGGATCTAAAAGTTAAAGTTCTAAAAATTGGAGGAAGGGCAATTTTAATGGTATTAGGCAAGGACTTTCAAAAGTTGATTGGGGGCAGATATTCGCAGGAAAAAGGGACAGCTGGAAAATGGCAAGTCTTCAAAAATGAGATAACAAGAGTCCAGAGACAGTATGATATAACAAGGTGGTATCGAGCTGGATGAACACAGCAGGTCAAGCAGCATCAGAGGAGCAGGAAAGCTGACGTTTTGGGCCAAGATCCTTCTTCAGAAAGGGTCCATTTCTGAATATAAGAACATAAGAACATAAGAGCTAGGAGCAGGAGTAGGCCATCTGGTCCCTCGAGCCTGCCCTGCCATTTAATAAGATCATGGCTGATCTTTGAGACTCAGCTCCACTTACCTGCCCACTCACCATAACCCTTAATTCCTTTACTGTTCAAAAATTCATCTAGCCTTGCCTTAAAAACATTCAGCGAAGTAGCTTCAACTGCTTCACAGATTCACAACCCTTTGGGTGAAGAAGTTCCTCCTGACCTCAGTCCTACATCTGCTTCCTTTTATTTTGAGGCAATGCCCTCTAGTCCTAGTTTCACCTGCTAGCAGAAACAACCTCCCTGCCTCCACCTTATCTATTCCCTTCATAATCTTATATGTTTCTATAAGATCTCCCCTCATTCTTCTGAATTCCAATGAGTATAATCCCAGTCTACTCAGTCTCTCCTCATAATCCAACCCTCTCAACTCTGGAATCAACCAAG
>NC_063334.1:61895096-62007959 GCF_021869965.1 Rhincodon typus
GACAAAATTCCATTTCCCTTTTTAATTACCTGCTGCACCTGCAGTCCTACTTTTAGTGATTCATGCACAAGGACACCCAAGTCCCTCTGCACAGCAGCGTGCTGCAATTTTTTACCATTTAAAACATAGTCCAATTTGCTGTTATTCCTACCAAAATGGATGACCTCTCTCTTATCAACATTGTACTCCATCTGCCAGACCTTTGCCCACTCACTTAGACTATCTATATCCCTCTGCAGACTTTGTCTTCGGCACACTTTGCTCTACCACTCATCTTAGTGTCATCTGCAGATTTTGATGCACCACACTTAGTCCCCAACTCCAAATCATCTATGTAAAATGTAAACAATTGTGGTCCCAATACTGATCCCTGAGGCACAAAACTAGCCACTGACCACCAACCAGAAAAACACCCATTTACCCCTACTCTTTGCTTTCTACTGGTCAACCAATCCTCTATCCATGCCAATAGATTACCTGTAATACCGTGCAACTTTATCTTATGTAGCAGCCTTTGGTGTGGCACCTTGTCAAATGCCTTCTGGAAATCCAGATACACCACATCCACAGGTTCCCCATTGTCCACCATGCAAGTAATGTCCTCAAAGAATTCCAAATTAGTTAAACATGACCTACCCTTCATGAACCCATGCTGGGTGTTCCCAATGGGACAATTTACATCCAGATGTCTTGCTATTTCTTCCTTAATGATAGATTCAAGCATTTTCCCCACTACCAAAGTTAAGCTAACTGGCCTATAGTTAGCTGTTTTTTGTCTACTTCCTTTTTTAAACAGTGGCATCACATTGGCTGTTTTCCAATCTGCGGGAACCACCCCAGAGTCCAGTGAATTTTGGTAAATAATTACTAGAATTACTGGAAGGGTCTAGGCCCGAAACGCCAGCTTTCCTGCTCTTCTGATGCTGCTTGATTTGCGGTGTTCATCCAGCTCTACACCTTGTTATCTCAGATTCTCCAAGATGTGCAGTTCCTACCATCTTCAGAGACAGTATATTCTTGTTAGAGTGGAGGACAAGGCTGGTAGATGTAGGGAATGCTGGATGACTAGAGAATGAGGTTTTGGTCAAGAATAAGGAGGAAACGTACGTCAGGTACAGACATCAGGGATTGATTGAATCCTCGGAACAGTATAAAGGGAGTAGGAGTATACTTATCAGAGAAATCAGCAGGGCAAAAAAGGAGACATGAGATAGTTTTGGCAAATCAGGTTAAGGAGAATCCAATGGGATTCTACAAATACATTAAGGACAAAAGAATAACTTGGGACAGAATAGGGACCCTTAAAGATCAACAAGGCTGCCCATGTGTGGAACCACAGGAAATGGGGGAAGATACTAAACAAGTATTTTACATCAGTGTTTGCTGTGGAGTAGGAGATGGAAGATATAGAATGTATAAATGTGGCAGCTCCAAAGTTTTGTCTTCTGGGATCAGGTACAAAATGGGATTCAGAAATGGCAAATCTGGGCAAGGCTTACACAGTTAAAGCTCTTAAGGTTAGCATCGGAATAGATTTGATCATCAGGCATTACAAAAAAAAACGCAATGTAATGGTCATGATCTGGACTTGTGCTCAGAAGGACTGCATGCAATCTCAAACTATGTAACGGTTATGATCACTGAGGCCATCATTTTTAATGTTAATTCTTTCAAGAATGCCCTGTGCATCAATTGTAATTTGATGCCAGATAGGTGGCATAATCAAATTGGTGTATGCCTGATTAATGCAATTCCCCAAAACAATGTCTCATGTTCAAGCAATTTTACCCAATTCTATGAAAAAAAAGCAGCAATTCAGTTTGTTTAGTATGCATTACAGGGGAGCCATTTTGTTTTGCTTTTGCACAGTTGACTTTGGATCAAAGATGTCAGTTTCAACTTCATGTTCTTGTGATTGATTTGCAGCTTGTGCCTAAAATGCACAAGGGTTTGCCCCACCCTTCATATTTCCTTTTGTTTTGCTGTTAAAATGGTTTAGCTATTTGTTGATAACCGTTAAACTATGAAAGACAGGTTGTGTAAAGGGATAAATGTAACACCCCAAAATTTTCCCCTTGAACACTGTTGCAAATTCCCATGCCCTATGACTGGGTCTTTATGTTGCAGGCAGAGTAATTGTCACTTGTGAAACCTCCACTTTCCTCTCATCTCTTATGCTGAATGAGACTTAAATGCTCTTAAATAAAAACTGAAAGAATTGTGGATGCTGTAAATCAGGATCAAAAACAGAAGTTGGTGGAAAAACTCAGCAGGTCGGGCCATATCTGTGAAGGGTCACTGGACCAGAAACGTTAACTGATTTTTTCTTCAGATGCTGCCAGGCCTGCTGAGCTTTTCCACCAACTTCTGTTTGTTACTTAAATGCTGTTATTGTGCATTGCTCTTTCATTAAAATCGTTCATTCAGTGAAGCAGACCAATGAACTCCAACCCCAGATCTGAGCTTCCCACTTTGCCCAAAACATAACAGAATGCCTGATCCCTGACCATTGATCCCAAACTCTAGTTGGACTAGGAATGCTGGCTGACCATGGCCAAGCCCCTAGACTGGAATCATTGGAGCCCATTGATGGAATGTGGCGGTACACCCTGATTGACTATAGTTCCCTTTAAGCCCACAATAGACTGGTCCTTATTGGCTTTCAGACAAGGTATTTGGTTGAAGCACATGCAGTGTCTTTGTGTAAATTGCTGGCTCATGCTGTATGTGAATTTGATGTAGCGTGGTGTCATACAGCAACAAGTCCATGCTTGTGACTGTCGAACGCTCCAAACCGTGAGAAGTTGCCTGCCTCTCCCTCTACATTAAAAGCAATTCAAGCTACAGAGGCTGGCAGCCTCCAAGCAATTGGAAAATGAGTGAGTGCTAAGAAAGTAAGCTAAGAGCCAAAAGATTTATTGATCAGTGCATTGAGTATAGGAGTTGGGAGGTCAGGTTGCAGCTGTGCACGACATTGGTTAGGCCAATTTTGGAAAATTGTTTGCAAATCTAATCTCCCTGCTCTAGGAAGGATTCTATGAAACTTGAAAGGGTTCAGAAAGGATTTAAGCATATCGACAAGGCTGGAGGGTTTAAGCTATAGGGAGAGGCTGAATAGGCTGGGGCTATTATCCCTGCAGTGTTGGAGGCTGAGAGGTGACCTTAGTTTAAAAACATGAGGGTCATAGGTAGGGTAAAAGGCAAGATCTTTACTGTAGGGTGGGGGAGTCCAAAACTGTAGGGCATGGGTTTACGGAGAGAGGGAAGAGATTTAAAAGGAATCCAAGGGGCAACTTTTTCATGCAGAGGATGATGGTGTGCGTGTGGAATGAGCTGCCAGAGGAAGTGGTGGAGGCTGGTACGAGTACAACATTAAAAATGCATCTGGATGGGTATATGAATAAGAAGGGTTTAAGAGGGATATGGGCCAAATGGGATGAGAATACTTTAGGATATCTGGTTGGCATGGATGAGTTGGATTGAAGGGTCCCTTTCTGTGTCTACATCTAGGACTATGACTCTATGTGTATGTGTTCCTGTATACAAAGCAACCTGGCAGAACCATTCCAGTGATATGTATCCTTGAGCTCCAAACAAAAATCCTGAAGGACTGAAGTGATGTGTATGTTGGTCCAAAAGCAGCCATAATTAGGTGAGGCTGGTCATTTGGTGGTGCCAACTTGCATGGCCAGAGTTGGAAGAGAATGGTATCCATGGAGCATGTAGGAAAATGATGGTGAAAATGCAGTTGTCCGAAGGCCAAGAGACACAAGACAAGCAGTGAACTGCTGCCACCAGATAACCGTACTGTCTTTCAAGTCAAGAATCAGCACTATTTGGAGAAAGGAGATTTGGAAGCTGCATAGAAATCAAACAATAATGAAATACAAATGCAAGGAAATAAGATAGCTGCTGCTCATTAATGAGATTCACAATTTGTTATTTAAAACTGAAGGGGAAAATGGAGAAAGAACTTAACATCGAGAATTTTATTTCCACAATTTTCTCATCTTTGCCCTTGCCTCTGAAAAGGAGTGAAAAATTCTACTAAGAACAAAAGATTAAAATGTGCTTTGAAAAAGAACCAGGATTGACATAAGGTGATTTTTTATCTACACAGCCAGTTGTCATCTTAAATTCACTGCTTGAAAGTATGTTGTAAGCAGATTCAGTGAAAAGGGAGTTTCACAGAATCGCAGTACAGAAGGAAGCCATTCAGCCCACACTAACCCTCAACAGCATCCTACCTCCACTTCCTGATCCTTAAAAACCCTGCATTTCCATTGGCTAATCCACCCCTCCCTGGACACTGAGCAATTTAGCACAGCCAATCCACCTAACCTCTGGATTATTGGGGGGGTTGGGGGAGAAAACTGGAGCACCCAGGAGGAAACACACGCAGACAGACAATGGGACAACATGCAAACTCCACCATTGCTGGAATTAAACCTGGGTCCCTAGCACTACACATCAGTGTTAACAACTGAGCCACCATGCTGCCCATGAATACTTTAAAAATAATTGGATAGTTCCAAAGAGTCAGTGCAGGTTCATTAGATGGAGTGACCTCCATTTTTGTCATTTCATTCTAATGATTGTAAGGGTCACAAATGCATTCTTCCACACCAAAAGCAGACTTATAACTATTCATATTTTCTGGTTTTGTACGACAACAGATTATGCATTAAAGGACTCATTGAGTTGATAAAAAACCAAACTACTTTTAGTATATCTATCCAGATTTGAGCATTTTTGGGCAATCACAACCAACTTGGAACGAAATGCAATTTTTTTTTTTTAAATTTTGCAATCTAAATTATCCATCCAGTTAATCAGCTAAAAAGTTCGTAAACACACAAAGCCAGCATTTATTGTGGAAATGCGATGGCAAAAAGTCCAAGAGCAAAAATGGTGAATAAGATTAAATGTTGGACATTCCTTGGTTTCCTTCAAACCATGCCTTTAAAATTATTTCTTTTTCTCAGAAAGGTGACTTTATTCTACAGAGGAACTGCCACTTCATATCTAGTTACCCCAAACTTATGTCAATATGTCTTCATTCCTGTTTAGATACACATCATTGTTCTTTCCAATGAGCTTATATCTTGTCAAAGTTTTAGCACATTTTGAAAATAGAATTGAAGAAAGGGGCTGTTTTATTTTTGTGGTTTGCTTAATGGAAATGGAGTCACTGCTGCTGCTCACTGTGTCACACCAGATACTAATAATTGGAATGATGGAAAGAAGATTAGTGATGATTTAGTCCTGTGCTTAATCTTGTGCTGCTGGACTGGATTTGTCCTGCAGGGAATAGATTCTCGTGTTAGTTTTGATTTTTATTAAGTGGAGATGCCAAGAGCAGCAGGAGAGATAGTGGCTGGATTGTTTCCCACCAGAAAGAAAAATCAGCATAGGTCTAGATCAGGAGGAAGAAAAATGAACAAACCCTGAGAACAACAGGAGAGCTGGTGTGCTGGCAATATTAAAATAAAATTAGGGATATCTGAAACAATGGATTGAAGACAATTAGTGGTAAAACCGGAATGGTGAACTTCGGATACAAAGAAACAAGACAGTGTAATGCAATGAAATGTAGCCCTAGAAAAAAAATGTTGTGAAGTACAAAGTACTAAACTAGAATTTTTAATCAAGATTAATTGGTGGGTGATTTTAGATAGAAATTCACTTATTTAAAAAAAACATCAGGTTTCCAATGATCCATTTGAAGGAGCTCTTGCACTCAGATGGAATTTTACAGTACTGTTGAAACTATTTATAAAGGCTACAGCAGCCGTGATAAAAATGAATAGAATGGACAGCATTTGAGACTGTGCTCTGTCCCATGAAGGATTCCACTTTACTGCCATATTTGTGGATCATGCCCTAAACATTGCTGCTGCAGTCATTAAGTAAAGGTCTATTGTTCTCATTAGGTCAGATATATCCTCAGAAAGATAGAAAATCCATTTTACAAAGCTGTTCATTCTTCTAGAATCTCTCAGTGTTGTACAGCCAAATGATAACTTAGTGCTATTACCGTTGTGTACATAATTTTCTAAAAATTCATTTATGAGATGAAGGCATCACTGGGCAGGTTTTATTGCCCATCCCTAAGTGCTCAAAGGGCAGTTAAGAGTCAACCACATTGCTGTTTGTCTGCAGTCACATGTAGGCCATACCAGGTAAGGATGGCAGTTTCTTTCCCCAAAGGACATTTGTGAACCTGATGGGCTTTTCTGACAATTGACAATAAATTCATGGTCATCAGTAGATTCTCAATTCCAGATTTTTACTGAATTCAAATTCCACAAGAGGCTGTGGCAGAGTTCAAACCCAGGTCCTCAGAACATTACCTGGGTCTCTGAATTAACAGTCCAGCAGTAATACCACTGAGCTATCGCCTAATGTGGAAATCATTTGTCACACAGCAATGTTCCAGACAAATTAAAGAGAAGCGAAAAGTGATCAGTTGATCCATTTTGATGGTGTTGCTTGATGTTTAAATTTTGGCCAGGACTCTTGGTGTAAATTTTGCTTTTCTTTTACTAGTACCATAGGGATCATATACAATCGACTGGAACAGACAGAGGAGGCGTCAGTTTAAGCTCCCAGCTGAAAAAACAGTAAATTTTGCATTGTAGTACTTCCTCAGGAGTGAAATCAATATCTCAAGATTTATGCTATTTTCTACTGCTTGCCTTGCACTTCCATTGAGGTCATGGTGAATTAGCTGAAGAGTCTGAGACCTCGTGGAAGTTGGGTAGGAAATATAATGGAAGATCAGTCTGCAACTTTTGTTTTGTGTCACCTAAAATGACAATTACCAGTAGAAGGGTTGAAGCCATAACCTTCTGGGACAAAGTTACAATGGAGTACTAGATCTCAGATTTGTGGACCATGCTTGAAGGATGATGTGAAACTTAATATTGCCTAGTTTTTATTTTTGAAAATCCATTCTACTTGTGCTTGGTTCAAGATAGATCCTCATTATTATTCTTCCAAAGCTTTCATGTGATCTTGAAGTTCTTTGAATTCTCACTTTGCCTGTCTATGCAACAGCATGGCCTATGTACAGAAGTCAACTCACCCATGACACCATTATTATTGTAGTGTTCAATGGTTGGTTGTTCTGTGCAAGTGTGATTAAGGTTGTGTGGGGTGGGGGCAAGTGGAATTCAGTGCAAGGTAAACAAATTGGAGAGAGAGAGAAGCAGAGTTAACATAACATTTCCCCATCTTCAGATGCTGCCAGACCCAAGATTCTCAAGTATTTTGATATTATTTCATATTCTAGTATCTGCAGTACAAATGGTTTTACTTTATTAAAATAAAACCATAAGTTCTAAGTTTCTATTGCAGACTTTATTTTTGAAAAATATTTAGGAAACACTTTCAATACAGTTAAAATTCCTTCAACTCTTTACATCACTCAAAATCAAAACATTTCATTCATTTAAGTACTTCATTCTTTAATGAAAACACACACTTGCATTCATACTCCCACAAAGACTCCAAAACCACTTGAAGTGTCAAACTGAACTGACAGGCCCCCACATAATGCTGGTGTATGGAATCAACCATGCAGCACTGATACAAATCAAAAAGGATTCATTGGCTTAGGTCAATAGCTAAAGCTTTAATCACTCTTCAGAGTTGCTCGCTAATGTTATTTCAGCGGCTAGTCAAGAGTGAACCACGTTGTTGTATGTTTTAGAGTCACATGTACTCCAGAACAGACAAGAATGGTAGATTTCCTTCCCTAATTAGGATATTAATGAACCAGACAGTTTTCACAAGAAGTACTGAGAATTTCCTGGCATCATTGACAGAAACAAAAGATAGAAATCACTGGAAAAGCTCAGCCAGTTTGGCAGCATCTATGGAGAGAAATCAGAGTTGATGTTTCGGATCCAGTGACCCTTCTTTAGCACCGAGTTGAGAAAGGGTCACTGGATCTGAAACGCCGACTGACTTCTCTCCACAGATGCTGTCAGACTTGCTGAGCTTTTCCAGCAATTTCTGTTTTTGTTTCTGATTTACAGCATTTGCAGTGCTTGCAGAATTTATCATTGACAGGCTTTATAGTTCATTACTTGAACTTAAATTCTCCCACCAGCCACAGTTTCAGAAGATCAGCCTGGTTCTCTGGATTACCAGTCCCTAGACATTACCAGTATGCTAACACCTTGCAAGTAATTTTATTAAATAAACTGCAGAACTAAAAAATCTTCATGCAGAAGATTTAAATGTCAGTAAAGCTGAAATTCCACAGAATAGATTGATTTTTATACGCATTCATGTTTGCCCTAATCATCCTGAAGGGTTCCTTATATCTTTCAAAAAGGTGCCTCTGAACCAAGCCTTAGTAGCTCTAAACCTTTAACTCAAAGGTCAAAATCCCATGATTTATGTATTCGACAAGCTCTTAATGAAGACTACATCCGTTTCAAACGCAGCTGCATTTTTCAGTATACAGCTGTTCTGATGACCCATGGATGTGCATACTACAATCCATTTCCCCCTGGCCAGGAAGGTGGGTACCAGGTTCAAACACTGGACTTCCAGAATGGAGCTCCCATTTTGGGGAAATCAGAGACACCTATTCTCATGTAAATTCAGACCTTAATGTTTAAGTCTTTGACACAGCTGTGCATACTTGAGAATTTTTAAAAATTCATTCACAGGATGAGGGCGTTGCTGGCAAGGCAGCATTTATTGCCCATCCCTAATTGCTCAGAGGGCAGTTAAGAGTCAACAACATTGCTGTGGGTCTGGAGTCACATTTCAATCAGACCAGATGAGGATGGCAGTTTCTTCCCTTAAAAAAGGAAGAGTGAACCAGATGGGTTTTTCCAACAATTGATGATAGATCCACAGTCATCATTAGGCTCTTAATTTCAGATATTTACTGAATTTTAATTCCACCATCTGCCATGGCAGGTTTCAAACCTGGGTGCCCAGAACATTATCTGGGTCTCTGGATTAGCAGTCCAGCAATAATACCACCAGGCCATCACCTCCCAAGCTTGAGAAAATAGCCCAAGAAACAGGAGTACCAGAGAAGTATCAGGAACCTGCTGCCTAGATGCTACAGGGATGTCAATGACTGTATTTTAGGATACTCTGAATGTGTGTTTTCTTTGATGCTGCTGTTTCAATGCGATGGGAAAAGAATGCAACATGTTGGCTCTGCTGAACCAACATTGCTCTTCAAATCAGTTGTGTTTGATGGCAACAAACAAGCTAAAGTTGGAAATATTGCGTGTTAGCTTGGAGAAAAGGCAGAGGTATTATAATTGAGTTTAAAAAGGAGACAGACATTGACCTCTGTGGCAGAAGACTGTTTCATCTGAACTTGTAGGTAGATATCTCCTCAGTAATGCCAGAGATCCATTTCTACAAGTTTCTGCTTGCATACATACTTTGTTCATCTTCTGGTGGGAAATCCCAGCTTTACAGAAACCCTGTCCCTTGCCATGAAATACATACATCTTCAAGGGATATCTTTGCAACAAATGAAAGCCTGAAAAAAAAGTGCATTATGATCATGTTAATTAGTAATTAGAATTCTTCATGAAAAAAGAATAAAAACTGGGTGAGAAAAAGGCATTTTTAACTTTGTCATAGTTTGCAACTCAATTGCAGCCAAGACTCCTTTTAATGTAAAGTGAGGTAGCAAGCCACCAATATTGGTTTAGCAAACACTGGGCATGTGGGAAAGTGTTTTTGTACTGCAAGGCTGACTGACTGATGTTCTGAAGAAGCACACATCTGGGCCAATCTTAAGTGGTAATTATTCCTGCCATAGGAGTTCCATTGCCGTTCTGCACAGAGGTGATGTGATCCAAGGTAGAAAATAATAGTCTTGAGATACCCTTCTTCTCTTAAATTTACTTTAAAACAAGGGTGACCATACAATTTTAACAAGAGCTTTGGAGGAAGCAGGCAAAGCCCTGCTCGATTTCCTAATAGTAGTCTTGTCATACCCATATTGAAATAGAAAAATGTCTTTTGGATTATAGACACAGCATCACTCATGCATAGAAACTGAATTGGCAACATGGGGTCAGCTGGTTACTCTAGGGAAGCACCTTCAGGGTTCTGATAAACCTGGTAGTTCTGTAGACTGCATATTCTCTCATTTTTGCTGTTAGCCCATGGTGTAAGTGAAGATGTTGTCAGACCTGCTGAATAATGCATCTGGAAACTCCTTGATGTTTCTATGCCAGTCTGGAAAAAGACAGATGCATAAAAATTGAAAGCTACATTGACTTTGAAATCCTCTGGCAGTGCTACATGGATGTTGTAAAGTATGCAAATCTTCTTGAAAGAGATGTGTTAGCTTTCACAGTGCCTCTCTGCTTTGTTCCAAGCATCTTCAGACTCATTTTTGCTGACATTAACTGGTAGTTGTGCTTGGCAAGCTAATATACAGTGAAATTGAGAGACTAGGTACTTCAAAATTTGCATGTGACATTTTGGACACTTCAGCATGGCTTTTATGAAAGCTGTTTTGCCAGCTGCAGCACAAGTAGAACACTGAATACAATTTCTGTAGGGTGGTCAAAAGGAGAGAGTCAGATTGAAGGCCAATTGAGAAATACAATTGTACATAATGTACTGGCTAGCTTGCCACAGTCACGTGATCCCTAGCTTTACTGTTAGGCTATTTTCATTTTAATGAGTATCCATTAAATACATGTCATGAAACATGGCATGAGAAGCGCAAAGTTAAAACTGTGGCTTTGAGATTCAGGAGAGCCAATTACTGTAAAAAAAAAATGCAAGAAAGCAGTAAAATCCAGTCAGCAATCTTGAAGTACTGGGGGTGTTTCGGAATGGTTACATTTTCCACTCCCCACCCTTTTCCACAGCAGTGATGAGACACAGAATTGGACTTTTTTTCCTACCCAGTGTCAAAAATTATGAAATAGCTACAGTATTGAATAGAATACTGAGCAAATAAGAGTAGCACTGCTATCAATACTGGGGGAAGAAAGGCACAAGCTGTACGGCACTCGTGATTACACCGAGGAACAGAGAACTTTAAAGGCTTTGAAGGGATACTTTGAACACTGAATACTTAGGAATAAGTTATATTTCAACATTGGAGCTCAGAGAGAGATACTTGATTATTTGTGATGGCAAAGACAGTTCGTGGAATCAGGAGAATTCAGACAAATCAAAGATGACCTCAGAGACAGAATTGTCTTAGGCATAAAAAATCTTGCTGCAAGAGTATTTCAACTAAGAGAAGAGAACCATATTCTCAAGAAAGCTGTTGACCTGTGCAAAAGATTGGGGGTTATCAATCAGCTAGAGTGTATTAATGGTAGAATGGAGAGGCTTTTCATAATGTTGACTCATTTTTCTTTAATCTGATGAAATGTTTGCAATGGAGTTGCAAATATTGCAGTGGACTGATCAGGACAGAGGGCATGATATAAATACTGTGAAAAGCATCACACAAATGAAAATAAAATGTGTTTATTTTGAGGAAACTAATACTCTAACTACAAGAAAGTGAATCAATTTTCATGCAAGTGTTTTGCTGGAATTAAAAATTGGACTAAAAACTGGCTAAGAAAGAGCTGTCAGTCAATGATTCTGACAAATCAATCTACTTCATGCAATAGGTTGGTACCATCAAGGTTAAAGGATTTGAGACTGTTAGAATGATAGCCACAGAAGGTGAGCATCAAGCAAATGGGAAGTGGCTGATAGGCACCAGCACTTCATGAGCTTCACAGACTTGTGCAAAGTAGCTCAAGGGGATGACCAAAAATTGAAGCTGTACAGCTGTAAGGCTAAAGTGACAGTGAAAAAAAAATCACCAAAGACAAAGAAATTGAGCGAATTCAGTTCAGATCTGTGCAATGCAATCATGAAGTGAAGAAATACATCTACTGAAAGTATGAAAAGTAATCCAAATGCGAAGATTAATGTCATGTTACACCTATATTACTCTTCCAGTCGTGAAAGAACAATGAGGCCAGAAGCAGTTACAGGCAGGAGTTAAAAAGTTAAAATGAAACAAAGTTAAAATGAAGAAGCATGACACCATCCAAGACAAAACAGCCTGCTTGAATGGCATCACATCCACTTTCTCAAATCACCAATACTCAGTAGTAGCAGAGTGTACCATCCACAAGTTGCACTGCAGAAATACAAAGATCCTTAGAAAGCACCTTCCAAATGCACAACCACCACCATCTAGAAGGTCAAGGGCAGCAGATACATGTGAACACCACCACTTGCAACTGCTCTTCTAATATACTTACAATCCTGATTTGAAAATATATCACTGCTCCTTCAAATTCACTGAATCAGAGTCCTAGTATTACCATCCTACAGCATCGTGGGGTCGATCCACAGGCAACTGACCACAACATTCAAGGGTAATTAGGGATGGACAATAAATCCTAGCTCAGCCAATGATACCCATGTCCCAGCAGTAAATAGAAAATAACTTGACTTTGTAAAAGTTGCCAAAAAACAAACAAACAATGCTAGAGTTGAATTTGCAGACCAGTCAGAACACTGACATTTAATGCTGTCAACAAGCATCAGCTCACATGACAACCTGGGACCTTAGTAGAGTAGTTGCCGCCTCAAAATTATACACAGTAAACGTGAATTTGACTATTTATCTGATCGATCAATGACATGCTCAACTGGAGAAGCTGTTCCTTCACTGTGGGCAGTTGCTCAGGAAAATGTGATCAAAGCATCTGCAGAGTATCGAATGACTGTCATTCCTCAACAGAAATGGATGAGTTAAAACAATACTCATTACAGAAACAGCACTAACCATGGGAATGCTATTCAATGGAGACAGAAAAATAAACCAGGAATAAGCAGATACTAAGATGAACAGCCAGTTACAAATGGATATGCCTACCATTAGAAGACCAGTACAATTTAAAGAATTTGCGTTAAATGAATATGCAGAGACTTGAGAAAGTGGGCCAGATTAGATTTAAACAAAGTTTTGGTTGATGGATTATATTTTTGTTTTGTCCATGTAAATTCAGTGACTTCTGGCCACAAATAAAAGTGCACGCATGTACGTTTTAAGAAAGGACATACATTTGGAGGAATATAACTACAGATAGTAGACTGCCAGCTAGCAAGTACCCTATACATTGTTTTGACTTTAGTGTGAGTAGTTAAGCATATTACATGAAAAAAGGTCTTAAAAATACAACATAGGTGTACAATTCAATGCAGTACTGAGGGCCTACTGCATTATTATTAGAAGTGTTGTTTGAATGTAGTGTTAAATGTCTACTTGTTCATATGGAAGCAGAAAGATCCAAGCTTAATGATTTGAAGGGGAGCAGTTAATTTCTCATGGTGTTCTGACTACCAGTTATCCTGCTAATAACTTTAAAATAAGTTAGCCATTTATTTAATTAATTTTCTGTTTGTAACACTTAATTATGCAACACTTTAAAGCCTCTTTATTATTTGAAAAGTATCAAATCTTTATCTGAACTTGAAAATTAATAAGTTATCATGTTTTACCATTTAATCTCTGACCCTCCATAGACCTCTCAAGTTATTCACATTGCTGACTCAACCTTTCACTTGTTCAAAGCCTATCAGTCCTCAGTCTTGGTTGAGGATCATTAGTCAAAATGTTGAGTTTTCATACTCTCCACAGATGCTGCCTTACCTGCTGAGTATGTCCAGCTATGTTTTTAAACTGGGTGGCATCTAAAATGCATGATTACAAAGATTGAGTTTCCTCTCTTCTGCCAGATCTCCTCCCACACCAGTACTCATTGTAATGAGCAAAGATTATCCCTTAACATACAAGTTGGCCTCTTAACAAATTAGCCATATGACAGAGTGAATTAGCAGTCTATTTTCACCTCCCAGTAATTTTGTCAGGCCAGGAAACATTCCGTTTGTAAACAAAAACAGAAGTTGCTGGAAGTTTGAGGAATGGTCACCGGACCCGAAACGTTAACGGATTTTTTTCTTCACAGATGCTGCCAGACCTG
Organism: Rhincodon typus; assembly: GCF_021869965.1. Lineage (NCBI taxonomy): Eukaryota > Metazoa > Chordata > Chondrichthyes > Orectolobiformes > Rhincodontidae > Rhincodon > Rhincodon typus. The sequence continues at coordinate 61,909,106 of NC_063334.1, forward strand.
CTGAGCTTTTCCAGTAACTTCTGTTTTTGTTGCTGATTTACAGCATCCGCAGTTCTTTCAGTTTTTAATCAAGTTTGTGCATTTGGTAACAGTACTGAACTCCTGGCATTTCGCCCCTGAAAAGGGTGGTGCTAGGATATGTAGGCTATAATTTGAGGGTTTAGGAGGAAGAGTGTTAGAAAACAACAAAAAATGAAATTATAATAGAGTGAATTTTAGTTGTGTCCCTTGCAAGCTTGTTTAAAAGAAACCTATTCTTTACCCTCAAACTGAGGAAACCAAAGTTGTTAAATTGTGACAGACTCACTGCCAAATTGGGAACTAATATATTAAAACCCAGAAAGTGTCTTTAAGCAGTGTCTAAACCATTGAGATAATCAGTAGTATTTTAAAGGTTTCCTGCCTCAGTTACACTCAGTCAAACTCCCTCATTCTGGGATGCACTATCAAGAAAAATAGAAAAAGTACTTCAAATGTCATACCTTTCAAGGATAAGGGCCAAGTGCTGGCAAGTGGACCAGTGCAGATTTAGAGTAGTTTTTGTCAGTGTAGACATGGGCCAAAGGGCCTCTTTTGATTTTATGATTCTATGAATATTATTTTTCATTCAGAGGCCTTGAAGAATGCAAGAATGGAATTCTCTGTTTAATTTAAAAACATTTATCCCCATAAAACAATTTGTCAGACTGAATGGCTGGAGTTATGACCATTTAAAATAAAAAAATTAAGGAAATACACATGTTTCAATTTTAAATGTCAAAAATCCTATTAAAAATTGGAAAACAAACTCTTGGAACAGCAAAATTCATTGGCTTTCTGTCAAAACTGTACACTAAAAGGAAATGCCACTTAAATATTCTGCAAATAAAAAATGATGATTATTTCTGTTCTGAATGAACTGAAGAACCTCCTTTCTAAATTATTATTCACAACGGTAAAAATATGTAATGTTCCAAAGTGATGAAAAATGCATGCTTAAGTAACACATCATGTTGGTAGTTCATGCAAGTAGTGAGTTTCGAATTGTGCACTTGTTAATATATTGAGCAGAAACAGTTTTATTACAGCAGAAATATTATTAAGCAGCAGGTAAATAAGAAATCATCCATGCTCTGTCTTTATGATAATGGCCAAAGGAAGCAACGTTTTGACCAGCAATTGTTTTTGTATGCTGCCAAGGCTGCACACAGTTTAGCATTTTCTCCAAAGTCAGCACCACTGACAATTCAGCACTGGGTATATATGCTACACTCCTGTTTGAGATTTATACCCAACAGCATTGAGCCCTAAAAGGGAAGACCTACTAAATGAATCAAACTGTTGCATAGGGCTGTGATTAGGAGTTGGCAAATTTCAGCACATGCTGTTTATTAATGTTACAGTCTTAATTTTTGTGTGTTGGTTTGGGCTTGGCTCGTAACAGTTTGAAGATGCCATACAAGCAAGCTAAAGAGAACTGCATGTGTCCAAATTCCTGATCTGTGCTGCTCCATGTCAGCTGAGCCTACTGTCAAAATTATCCTCAGACTACAAGTGCAAATTAAATCAATCATTCTCTCAATATTTAAGACTCACACTGAAACTAAAATGCCATAAACAAGTGGACTTTTGGCGTAATTACTGGATTATACAGTTGGTGTAATGGATTTTTATTTCACTGGATTCCTAGATTTATTTATATCTAATATGTGGTGATGAGCAATGTATTTGTAGCAGCAAGTACTTGGTTCACTGTCAAAACATGCAGCCTCATTAGAATTAATACACTTCTCATCTGAAACAAGCCAGGATATAGCCAAGCAAATAAATTTGTTGGTGTGATGCAAACAGGAAAGAATTAAATGTATCGTAACTTTTTTTTACTTCCAGAAGTCTGTGGAACGTTGAGTCATTTCTCTTATGGTCAATCGAAAAGGGAGCAAGCCTGTTTCAACACCCTCTTAGGAAATACATTTGAAATGTAGACTTGTCTTCCCCTTTGCCCTTGATCAGACTGTATCTCCCTAATTTCCCCACAGATTTATATCCAAAGACCATGTTAGGATATTCTGACGACAAGAGTGCCTTCCTAGGCCTAACTGAACAATTAGAATGCTGACTTTCTGCACTTTGTTGTTACGGAGTAAAATTAATTTGAAATGGTGTCATGGGAGATTAAAATTTGTGCTACAATTGAACATTGCACATTTTTGAAGTTGAAGTTGACCTTATTAAAAAATAAGTTTGGTTGACTTTAACCATAAACCAGCTGAGACCATTTAAGAGTAGGGCAGATTACAAATTTTGTTTGACAATAATTCAGTTAGTGAAATAGCTGTAGTTACAGCAAAAAAAAAGGAAAAAGGAACTTTACTAAAGAGACAAGTTTTTTTTGAAACTTGAATATCTATCTATTTACCCACAAAACCAATGGACTTATTTCTGTGGGCAGAATTCTATGCACAGGAATACTTGTGAAAATAAAAAGCTAGGCACACTGGAAACATTCAATTATGGTCATTTACAATAGAATAATTTTAATCTGCTTACCAGTTTGGAACACTGACACCAATGTTTCAAGGATAAACTGTAGCCTTCAGCTCCATGAAATTAGTTGTTGCTTACAGTTGTCAACTCTGATAGGATTTGTTACTGGAGGTCTCATTACATGAACTATGACATCATGTGACTTAACTGTTTGTCAGTCCCACTATTTTTATAACTAATAAACAGCCCTTATTGGGCAAAGAAAAATGCACAACTCTTGGAGTATATTTATGGTTTTTTTTCTCTAGAATCACTGGAAACAATATTCAGTGTTCAACAGATTATTTGTTAAGTCCTGGAAACACAAGGTCAATATTGGAGAGTTGGAATTCCTACTGTCTCCCTATGGTGCTTTATTTCTTTCATCAAAATCAATTAATGTTTGCACGCCCCACAACACTTTTCACATGTAGAGTAACTATTAATGGAACCGATATCAGATTAAAAGAATCACGGTTGTGGAGCTTAAGTGCAAATCCATAGAAACATAGAACATAGGAGGCAGAATAAGTAATTCTGCTCTTTCTATCTGCCTTACCATTTAGTATTATCATGGCTGATCATCCAGTTCAGCACCCTATTCCTGCATTCTCCCATACCCTTTGGTTCCTTGAGCGCCAAGATCCATATTGAATTCCTTCTTGAAAACATTCAATGCTTTGACCTCAATGCTTTCTGTGGCAGACAACTGTCTGAGAGTGAACAAATTTCTCTTCATTTTATTAATCTGCCATTGCGAATTAAAAAGAGATGAGGTGAGCATGGGGACACACTCAGTTAGGTTTTTCCTAGACATGTGTAAGCAGAGCTAAAAAACTGTACTTTAATTCTGCAGAATAAACATTGATTTGGAATTCTCATTGAATCACACACAGCCAGTGAAATGGAAATACTATTTTGGTAATCTTCCAATATTAAAGGTCCCAACACACAGGCAATTTCAGTGTTGAGAGAATTAGATTAGTTTCAATGATAAAATGTGAAAAGTTACATTCCAGACAATACAGTCATTATGTAGTTTACTTAAAATTTACCAAAAAATTACAACCAAAAATTATTTGGGATGGACCTGCTTTAAAAATTTCACAACTTTTGAATTTTCAGTTAAAAAGAACAGGGGAGAACAGTGGCATAAGAGGAGTCAAGTAATGGGGCTCAAGTTTTTGACAAATTGTACACTGCACAGCCACCAGAAAGAGTTGAGGCAAGGGGTTTTTCACGAGGTACAAGTACAAGCTGCAGTTCCCTTGTGGATAGCACTATCAGCCAACTCAGGAGTATGGGTTCTTAGAGCAGTTTATCTAACAACTGTTTATGAGGCAGACAACATTATCAGTGAGAGGACATGCAAAGAAAGATAGCTAAACAGAAGGTAAGAAATATATTATTATACAGGAACTGTATGAGAATCTAGCAAATTTTTTGTTATACACATTGTAATAAACATCTTTTAAAATTATGTCTTGTTAATGGCCAATAGATTAACAATAGTCATTGTACACTAAATACCAAAAAATTGCAATTTGTTATCTGAAGTAACAAAAGGAGCATAAATATGTGCTCCAGAGACTATAATGAATATTTATAAAGACAATTACATTCCAAGACAATCAATACTTAAATGAATAGCCTGTGGTCATGTTGAATCTCACTGCCATGTGAGTATCATCACTTCGTATATAGATGGGGAATATCCCCAGAGCAAACTGAGATTTAAAACATTATCTCAGACTGACCAGTGAGTAAATATTTTATGAATTGTCCTTAAACAATGTTTACACAGTGTCAATTTTAGACTACCAAATTGTTGATAGCTTTCATTATGCTAAAAAGGTAGCATATTAGCTATTTGACATAGTTTGCTGTAATACAATTGCTTAACCCTCCCAAAAAGAAGAAAGATTAAGAGTGTAAATGTGTATTTTATTCTTAAATATTTCTTTGAATTTAAGATTCTCACTAAACATTGATGTATAAAGTTACAACTTTGCTTTATGGTAGTGATACAAAGTATTCTCTTTTCAAGTTGTTCTATTCCTTTTTCAAAATCTTTACCAATGGTGCAAGTGAGATGCCTGGCAGGTGGCCTATTTCCAGTGTTGCTATAAAGACAGCAATGCAGCTACAAATACAAAAATCTGTCAGAGTAGTACCCTTATTGTCTTTTTCTTGCAAGGAAGTGTTGGCCCTGTTTAGTGCTAGCTCCAACAGCAATCCACTTGAGACTGAGAACTCAAGGTCCGGTTGATCACTAGTGCAAATTCACATTACTCCACTCAGTGGCGCTACACATTGGTGCTGCAATGTGTTGCACCATTGAACTTTGTAACTTTTCAGTTGTAATAATCCAGATTAAAGAAATGATTCATTTGTTTGGTATTTGGTCATCTGTAATGTTATACTGCAAAACATATGTATACTAGGTTCCTACAGGAAACTGGTTAAAAGTCATTGGAAATGGAAAAGGGAAGATTTTGCAGTCGACTAAGTGTTTAATTTCACTTTGCAAGTTGTTTGATAAATACACAGATAGTTAATAAATATGCAATCTGTCTCCACGAGTAAACATTCCTTAACGCAATTATTCTGATTTCAGTCGTAGAAAATTCTGTGAAAGTGCTAGAAATTAAAAAGAGTGCTCCACCAATAGGTTTTACTGAGAAGACAATGAGACTGAAGCTCAACAAACTGAGAAACATTTCACATTTGCTGCTTATCTGGTTTTTTAAACAGCAGTTGTTGCAACGTTTGACACTTTTTTTCAAATAGCATACAGACTAAACACTTAAATTTAAGGCAGATTTTCAACTTTCAAATTTGTTTCTGACCAGAACAAGCAAGTCTTAAGCACATGTCTTGGGTCAGTAAAATTCTGTGATTAATTGTTCTTTTCCTGTTGGATTACATTGAAAACTGCATGTTGATAGTGTTTAAGAGATCATTTATTTTAATCATCTTTATATGTGGTTTTCTACCATTTGATGAGAGGTCATTGGTCACAATTCCAGAACAATCCTTGGATGATGATGGATGTTCTCCCACTGTATGACAAGGAGAGGTAGTGTAACAGTGATTGTGACACACATGAGGGGTAATTTTGTTGATGCTTTAGGGTAAACCATGGCATTAATTGTACACTTAGGGATGTTCATCTTCTGCCTAGACACACACTGATTTACACCAATATAATTTAGCGGAAGCTATGTTTCAGGTAACTTAGCATTAATATACAAGATAGTTGATTCATGCAGGAATTATTTGGCATGTGCAATTACATTGGTGCTAGCTAAAGGAGACAAGTTATATTTACTCTTAACCAAATCAATGATTACATAAACCTATATATTCAGTTTTCCTATTTGACTGCATTTACTTTTAAATATAAAAATCATATTTCTGATGTGGTTTTGGTTCAGTTTTTAAAACCACTTCTTCCTTCAAATATCATCCAAATGAATAACTGAGAACACAGTAATAGATTCAAATAGCAATGCAGCCATAATCAGTCCTGATTACAACCATTTAACAAATTGTTGAAAGATATAAAATGAGCTAGAATATTGATAAGAAAATCTTGAAATTAATAAATTGTAGCCAAGTTGCATAAAAAATCTAGGATGAAACTTCATGCATCGACCATATGATTAAGATACAGAAAAACAAACAAGCCTACATTAATCTGGATTTAACAAGTGCAGATGCCATTTAATTATGGAGAGAGCAAGGGAGCAAGAAATATGGTGTATATTGTTAGGTCTTACATGGAAACATTTCCACATTGCAACAATGACAACACCTCAAGTAGTACTTTCAGTTGTGATGTACTATAGGATATCTGACTCGAAGAGGAAACAATATTTACTTTAAATATACTGGGGAATCTACATGTTTAATACAGTGGGTTTTATTTAGGAGGAAATTCACAATTTTCAGGCTTTTCATATGTGTAATTGATTACAAAAAAACATAGGCTTCTCTAGGGTGGGGAGAATCTGAAAAGAACACCTAAAATAATGTTGCCAGGCCTGGCAACAACCAAGAAGAGAGAAACAAAACCCAACATGATTCTTTCTTGGAACCGGAGGAAGATATATGTTTATTGATCTTCGCATTATGGAAAATGTTTCAAAAAAGTTAGGATGCAAAAACTAAACAGTGAATAGAAACTAAAAAGAATATTTATGAGTCAGGACATGCATGGAAAATTATTTTGAAAACTTCTGAAAACAGACTGGGATTTAGTAAGGTGAAATGATTTGGAGAGAATTCCAGAGGACAGGTGCAAATTGACTGTATAACTGCTGCTCTAGGTGGAGCAGGCAGAGTAGGGAATGAACAATGATCTAAAGAGGAGTTGAATTTGAAAGTGTGGGATAGACAGCAAATTTGGAGCAAGACCAGGAAAGAGCAAGAGAGACCACAAAAGACTCCAAAACGCAAAATGGATAAATCTGCAAAAGGGTTGGGTATTGTTGTCAATTATTTTGGCCCATGAGCTGATATTGTCTTTAGGTGTCAAATCCACTTTCTTTATAAATTATTTTAACATTTGTGGATTCCTAGCAGTCAAAATCACTGCAGTCATGAAAAGGAAAATGAAAAAAATAAGTCTGGATGTACTAGTTACATTAGCAGCTGTGAAACATTATTATTATCATCATCATCATCGTCGTCTTGTGCTTGGCATGGGAGTTTGAAAAATAATTATTCTTTTTTTATAATTCCAGAATTATGCCACAGCAGAGCTCATTCAGTATTGTTAGGCATAGTGAACCTGAATTTAATAATCAAACAGTGCCAAGTTTTGCGTAATTTGCTCAGTATAACCTTGGATATATTAACATTTGAATAGTCCCAACAATGAGCTATTTCTGCAGCTTTTTTCACACCTGCTTTAAGACACTTCATCCTCACTTTCTCACTGCTTTATCTCCCGATAGCACATTTTGGTCTGGATGTCCTTTCCATTACAGTTTGAGTTCATCATATTTAACAAATTGCTTGAAAGTAATAGTGCGGTTAATACCATTTATTAAACTGGCAAAAATGGTAGATTAATGAAAGGACTCTGCTTTACTAATGATTACTTTCTCACAGCAATTATCAAATATTCTTCCTGCAATATCTCCCACTCCACTAGTGTAGGGAAAAAAGTGACAGTAGATTACAATAATACCTTCTATTGAGTTCTGTAGTGCAAGTCTATTAGTGAACTCCTAACCTTTCTTTCTGTTGCCTTATCATTGATGTTTTGGCTTCTCAGTTTTGCCCTTTTTGAGGTCATTCTTGCCTGACTTTCCATTAAAGATGTGAATACCCTTTCCCTCATTTTCTATTGACAGGAAATCTGCCCTCTTTCCTTTTCATTACTGAAACTGTCCTCGTTCAGTCCTCTCCTATTGGGTTCAGAACCTTCTTTCAGCAGATTATAATTGGGATCTGATTTTTCTCTCATTGTGGGGAACAGTGGCCTTTACTCCACTTTCAATTCTTTTGAAAGCTTACCACATCTTCCAACATCAGTTCAATCATACCTCAAAAGTGGTGAAGGAGGCTTTTTTGAAAGCCACTTTGCTGTTACGTTATCACCTTGCCTGTTCCACGCTACCCCCATTATAATGCAATCTTTGACACCCATGTATTTTATAATGGGGGCACGTTATGTCACAGGACTGGATTGTCACTTTCTCGACATGAAATATGAAAAATTGTGGAGATGTGATCCATTTGCCTTTTAACGTGAGTCTTACAAACAGGAGCCAAAAGCCATGTCTCAGAGGTGATGTGTAATTGAAGTGATCATGATTTTGCATTTTGCTGTCATCTTGATTCCACTGGTCATATTACCGCTCGTTCTCCCTCCCCCTTTCTCACCTCCCAAACACACGCTCATACACACTCATTATGTTCATTTAATTTCTATACTGCCTCTGGTGCGAGTTGATGTATAGCACATCTAGCTTCTACTCCACATTTTCTGCTAATTATCAGAGCTGTTCAGTGAAAAAAAAATCTACTGCCAAATGATGTTAAAACAATTAACTTTGAGGCTGGCTTCCTCCTTTACTTTAGCAGGAAGATAATCTGTTGTGATCAAATGGCACATCGGGACACAGCCACTCTTGTCAGCAACACTAGAGAACCAACCACTGTATTAAAATACTGCACACACATTGCTGACTAAATTAAATTAGGGAACACCAATACCATTAGAAAGTTGAAGATTATTTCGTGCTATTTTATTGTACTTTTTATTTGCATATTATGTCAGGTAATTACAACGTACTTGCAAAATTTGCAACTATTCGCTTTTTCTTCCATTTACAAACAAGCTAAGAATAGAAGGACCCTTCCTATAGTCCAATTTTGTTTTTTTTAAAGCCAAGATACATTAAATGATGGGCGACTTTTGTTGATTTGCCGAATATGGTGTTAACACATTTAAAACAAAAAGTGAACTCGTTGAGATCAGCGAATCATCTCTACTGAGAAAAAAGCTTTAATACCACACATTGCACTTTACGTACAGCTCAAAGAAATCTACTTTCTTGACTTACACTCGATTGGAATTCAAAGAAAATAACGAGAAGATGAACTCGAATCGCCAACATTTGCTGTGATAAAGGTGTTGGTCAAAAAAAAAGTATAAGCGACACCTTTTCAAATTTTATGAACAGGTTTTTTTTGCAGTGTAATGCACTGGTATTGAGTTTCTTTTTAAGAAGTGTGAAATCACTACAATTTAAGGAATAAACTTAATCGGAGTTAAGGGGGGTGGGAAGCAGAGAATAAAGCTGCGAGACGGGCCGGTTAATCTTGCCACATTAAATCGGACCAGACCCAAGTTGCTCCTTTCGAGTTATTAAATAAACGGACCTCGAATTACAAAGAAACTAAAATTGTCATTTTGTGATGTACCCGATCTTAAAGCAGTTGGTGTGCGCCAGATTATGTCCCCGACCCATTCCCAGTCCTGGAACTTGCCACAAATATCCTCGGATGCACTTTATAACCACAGTTAACGCTGGAAAACCTCGCACTTGCTCAGAACACAACCTCAAGGTGACCAGAAATGCAGAAGAATCTGGTGTAGCTGGCTTCTTTTTGTTTGTTTGTAAACATGACAGTCTTTTTCAAATAATAGTTTGCTTATATTATTACACCGACTGCCAATATACTGCCGACGATAAAGCGCTGATCCGATTCACATGACAGTACGACACACGACTGGGCTGAGTGGAGTGGGATTTATGCATGTTTCATGTGTGAGGGGGTTGGATTGCTGTATTGTGTTTGTTTGGGGACGGTGGGCAGGGGTGGGGGGTGAACCGGCTTACAGCAGCATCTTGACGGACAGAAGTAGGTCAGTGGAACACATGATACCGGCTGACTGTGGACACAGCCTCAACCAGCACCTTTAACATAGTATTCAGGGCCCTACAGCATCCTTTGCCCTGGACCGTCCATTGAAGCATAATGTTTCGTAATTCAGTGTGGAGACAGCGTGCTGCATTTTTAATATAAAATTAAAAAGTATGTCGGCTGAGTTATCAAAAAGAAATAGGCACACTAACACATGCCAACAAACCAAAACATCCATTGCCACATTGTTTACCATCCACTGCTGCATCTGCTCTGTGCTATTCACTTGCGTTTACAATTGGATCCAAAATGCCCAAAATCTGACGCCTAACATTTTTTTCCCTCACCTTGCAGCCACTGAAACAGACCTCAAAGCTAAAATGGCATAAAAGTTCATTGCTCAGGGAGACAGAATACAGTCAGCGCTGCTCTAAGCCGCTAAAGCGAGACAAGCGCTGTATGGATGGCTGGGAGCCTTGTATTAGATTCCTTCAAGAGTAGCCTGCTGTAGTAAACAGAACTGTTGTGACAGCTTGTCCAGCTCCCGCCCGCTGAACTCCCCAGATCTCAGCTATAACTGTGCGTATCATCAGCGAGCAACAAAGTTTACGTTAACGAAGAAAAAAAACAACACACACACACATTGTGTGGAGAGCGCAACCGCTCAGACCTTAAGCATCGCAAAACCAGGAAATAAAAGTTTCAAGCAACCCATCCATGCAAGAGGCACGTTTTTAAATGTAGGTTCCCACGATCGCCCGCCACCCCCCTTTCCCTAAGGTCGGTGTGTACTGCGTGATTGTCCTTCCCCCTTTCCATCTCTCAGCTGTCACAAACATTTGCCCAGCAGCTTCCTTACCTCGCATGGTGGCGACTTCAAATGGAAAATGATCATGAATGTATATCAAAACCCAATCCTCGGCGAGAAAAGAAGCGGCGGCTAGAAAGCGATAATAAGACTGTCAGGAGGTTATTCTCCCACCATTGCAGATTCTCCCCTTCAGTGTGTCATGACTGTTCCGCTAGTGCTCTGTGTCTGAATGGAAGCATGTGGCCTTTCACATGACATCTGCGCTGTTCATCCGTATGTGAATTTCACTGGCACCAGGAGAGAGTGAGGCTTCTTATAGCAGCCAAGATGACTCTGTCACTTCCAGCTCCTCCTACTAACCATCGCCGGCCAATCGCTGTCAAGAGCATACAGAGAAAATCGACAGTAATAAAAAAACATTGAATATAAAAGACCACTTGTACCAGATTATATTCATCAAGGTAACCCTAAACAATAACGAGATAGTAGACTATTTCGTACACCTTAGATATTTACTGTTCACTGTACGATTATTTGTTTTGAAACACTTGTTTTAAGTGCATTTTGATCTAATTAATATAGACATGATCCCTTCACCAGTTGTATAAATGCAAATAAAAGCCCTTCCAATCCAGGTTATTAGAGTTCAGGAAAAGTCGTTATTTTTTTTTCAAGCTCTTTGTAAAACTGAGAAATAATTTAATTTAACAATTGTTAGCGTGTGACGTGCAACTACCTTTAGAGTGAGTTGAATAGTTGGAATGGCAGGTGTTTTTACCATTCGTGTTCTCACAACATAAGAAATTCAGTAAGTAGGCACTGAAGATAATTTTTCATGTTGTTGGTGAAGATAAACTGGGAACCACATTACACAACTAGTAGAATGCAAACTGAGAAGATCGAAATCAAATTATATTTAAATAAGGGGCTTTGTGTACTGGCATGGATCCAAATTTGCACATAACTGGACAAGGCAATGCAACAACTTTAAAAAGAAACTATAAATGTGTAGACAAAATTATTACAAAAACTATGAATGTTAAAATGGTTCAACAATAGAAATTAGTCCTTTATTAATAATTAAATGGCTATATTTTCATGTACATATTGGTGACACTACATTTTGATTACATTATAGATAAGATTTTACTTCCAACCTTATCAGTTAGCATTCATTACAAACTGTCATCTTCATATATCAGTAAGTCTTATTCACTGAATAGAAAAGAAAAAGAACTGCCATTTCACAACTTCAGATGCTGTTAACTTTACTTTAAAAAATACTTTATTCATAAAGTTTGTGAACAAAAGTGTGACTTGAATAGTTCAAAATTTACAAGAAAATGCGACCTGTCTCAAGACAGCATGTTCCTCTGTATACCATTGTCATAATCTTAATATTGACAAATTCCATTCCAGGCCAGAGATACAGCTTGAGGGCAAAACATTTCAAATTGCCAATTACAAAGTTCTAATGTGCTTTGCAGCTATTGAAGTTCTCTTGAAGAGTAGTTACTGTTGTAATGTAGGAAACATGGCAGTAATTCACAACGTTCTACAAATGGTAATGTGAGAATGACAAAACAATCTGCATATCTGGTGTTGTGAGGAATAGATATTGGCTAGACAACAGCGGATGTCTCCCCTGACTCTTATCTTAAATAGTACCATGTGATTTTTTGCATTCAACTACAAGTCAGGTGGGCCTTGATTTAATATCTCAACTAATTAGCTGGTAATATTCAAACTTCTTTGCACATACTCTTTTCACATAAAGTGTTAGAAATAAACTTGAATAGTGTTGCACTGAAATGCATACGCGAAGAACTATGAATCGGCTTTTAGCATAATATTAAAAAGGGTTTTACAAATTTTGGTTTCTGAAAATGTAGACAACAAAGAAACATATGAGTGCACTCAGATTCTTCAATGTATTAAAAGTATCACAAAAATCTTTTTCTGTTTTGGTTTCAACATATGTTATTGAGAAATAATCTGTTAAAGTATTGTAATTTTATTATGGTTGAAATACTGTGTGAAAAAAAGGATTCATTACAGAACAGTTGTTCATTCCTCCTATCTAATTGGTAGAAAACAAAAAGGAATAAAGCTGACTGAAACCTGCAACAGCAGCATTCAGAATATCTCTCACAGTTTTTCATTTGTTACGCAACCACTGTCCATAATACAGATGACTGTGCTTTCTTTAAAAAAAAATTGCTTGGGAAAGGTGATTTTAAATTGTTGAATCTACACAGTAATATGACAATAATGAACCTTTAGTCATGAATTGAAAGCAGGCAGGAGTTTCCTGTAGGTTGTGCCATCTTTCCAATGCAGTTCACTGAAAAACAGCTAGAGTGAAAAGGATTGTGAAATTTTAAGCACAAATTGCATCCAGTGGAAACTGAGTTTCTTTGATCTCTTATCTTTGTTTAAAACACTGAGTGCTGGAAGCTGGATCAGACCACAAACTGTCATTCCATCATAATAAATGAATTATTATTGAAAATTTCTGCTAATTGTATCTTTTGCAGTCCTTCAAGAAGGCTCTTAACATTTTTCCACTTTTTTCAAGTGGAAAGGCACAAATAGGAACCCTTCAGTTTTTTTTGTATTAACTCTATTTTGTAAATTACTAAGAAACTTGTTACTCTAAATTGGAAACAAACACAATTTACACTACAATACTAATTGTACTAAATTTTGCTTTTTGACCTTTAACCTAGTTCTATGCAACTTCACAAGTCACACCTTACTGCATTTCACGGACAACATAAAGATTGCAGCAAAGGAATTGTAATGTGAGCAACAACCTGGAAAATTTTCTGGATATTTTATACCTTTTAATCCCTAAATATATTTCAATTTTTTTTAGGTGAGACCTAGTTCCCAGACAATTTCCTTTTGCCCAGATAACATCATGGCATACTCCGGAAATGAATAAAGAACTCTCCTATGTTATTCCAGTTATTGCTTCCATTCCATACCTTCATTTACAAGTTATCTTTGTCTTCAAAAGCTGCTGAACAGGCTATAAGAGACATTGACAGGCAGACATTTTTGGCAATCAGCAAATACAAACACGAAACAATAAAAAGTATGTGACAAATACAGCAGGAATAAAACATATTTCAACATAGTTGTTTTCCTTATCTAGTTTCTCTTACAGCAAATGAAATGCAATGGTTGCACTAAACTAGATGATAAATAATTTCCTTATATGTCGGTTCCTTTTGTATACTCGCTACCTGTGGAAGCTAAATATCCTTAAATTCTCTTTTCAAAGGCACTAGACAGACTGACTGATTTGGAAGAGGCATGTTGATAAATGCCTTCAAACAGTGACCAATACCTGATGATGTTATAAATCTCCTTAATGCTAAAAGTCTCAAGGAAATCAAACAATGTGCTAGAAATTGCTTTTGACCTATTTTCAAGGGCAACATTTTTGGTGTGTTCATGAGTCTTAAGCGGCTTGAGGCCAACTGAAACTGGGCTTCAGGTCTCATCCTAATAATTGTAGTGAGCTGTTCATATCTGCCATTGTACTAAAGTTGTGACTGTCCAATTTGGGCCGGTCACTTTGCTGTCAATATTTCAGGTAGGTCCTGGGAGGGATGAAGAGAATAAGGGGAGGGTAATTTGGACTAGAAGTGGCCTGAAGCATTGGTATGGAACTATAAGTAGCACCCTGTTCTTTTTGGTTCCATATGAAGATAATATAAAGAGCAACAATTCTCTTTTAGTTTACCTCTGTAAACTTGGGTTCATCCAAAACACTGTTGCTCTTGTCCCAACTTGTACTAAGTCCTCTTCACCTATCACACTTGTATTCACTGACTTACACTGGTTCTGGTTAGGCAAGATCTTAATCTTAAAATTCTGACCCTTGTTTTCAAATTCTTCCATGGCTTTGCCCTTCACTATCTGTGTAATTTTCTCTGATCTCACAACCCACTGAGAAAACTGCGTTTCTCCAATTCTAATCTCTTGTGCATCCCAATTTTTAACTGCTTCACTATTGCTGGCCAGGCCTGAGGTTGTCAAAGATCGAAGGTCAGACATTTCCTCTCTAAATTTCTGTGGTTTTCTATGTCTCTTTCTTCTTTTATGACTGTCCTTACGTCATTTGCTAATGTTTGGTGATCAGCTCTAATATTTCCTGTGTTACTCAGTGTTACATTTTGTTTCATATCACTCTTTACGTGACTTTAGATAGAGCCATAGTGACATATAGCATGAAAATAGACCCTTCAATGGAACTAGTCCACATGGACCATGTTCCAAAACTAGACTAGTCCTACCTCTCTGCATTTGGTGCATATCCCTCCAAATGTTTCCATTCATGTACTTATCCAAATATTTTTTTAAATGTTGTGACTGTATCTGCATTCACAACTTCCTCTGGCAGTTCATTCTACAAAAGCAAACCACTGTTCGTGTAAAATAGTTGACCCTCATGTCTTTTTTAAATCTTTCGCCTCTCACCTTAAAAAAATGTGCCCCCGAGTTTTGAACTCCCCCATCCTAGGAAAAAGACTATTGCTATTCAACTTATCTATGCCCCTCATGGTTTTATAATCCTCGATAAAGGTCACCCTTCAACCTCCTATGCTCCAGTGAAAAAAGTCCCAGCCTATCCCCCCTTTCCTTATAACTCAAACCTTCCATTACTGGCAACATGCTGCGAAATCTTTTCTGAACCATCTCCAATTGAATAATATTATCCCTATAGCAGCCAGCCAGAACTGCACACAGTACTTCAGACAAGGCCTCACCATCTGCTCCCAGGATAAGGCATTCTACTCTAGGACTTCCCAGATATCCTCCTACTTTAGAGCCTGTAGTTTCCCCTCCTGTGTTATTAAGGATGCCATCAACTGCATCTCTCCCAAGTTCTGCACTTCTGCCCTCAAACATTCTCCCCCCGCCAACAACAATAAGGATAGAGACCCCTTGGTCCTCACATACCACCCACCAACCTCCGAATACAATGCATCATCCTCTGACATTTCCGCCATCAACAATCAGATCTCACCATCAAAAAAATATTCCTCTTCCCACCTGTCTCCGCTTTCCACAGCGACCATTCACTCTGTGATTCCCTTGTCAGCTCCACACTGCTCACCAACCCCTCCACCACACCCAGTACCTTTCCCTGCAACCGCAGGAGGTGGTACTCCTGCCCCTACACCTCCCCTCTCGCCTCTGTCCGAGGCCCCAAACAATCCTTCCAAATCCGGCAGAGATTCACCGGCACATCATCTAACCTCATCTACTGTATCTGTTGCTCCTGTATACTGGGGAGACCAAACGCAGACCTGGGGACCGATTTGCGGAGTATGTGCGCTCTGCACACACCAACTAATCCGGACCTTCCCCTGGTGACATGTCCATCCTTGGCCTTCTCCACTGTCAGAGTGAGGCCAAACGTAAAGTGGAGGAACAACACCTCATATTTCGCCTTGGGAGCTTACAGCCCTTTGGCCTGAGTATTGACAATTCAGGCCTCAATTTCTCCTCCCCTCAACCCGTCCATCTTCTGACTCACCTATCCACTCCACCATTCCCACTGACCAACCACAATAACCGCCTGCCTGCATCCACCCATCTTCATCTCACCTACTCTGCCCCCAGCCCCACCCCTCTCCCTCTATTCCTGAGCTCCCCTCCCCCTCCCTAGTACTGATGAAGGGTTTTGACCCGAAACAATGACCTTCCTGCTTTTTGGATGCTGTCTGACCAGCTGTGCTTTTCCAGCTCCACATTTATTGACGTGAGGCCTCACCAGTATCCTGTACAACCTCCACATGACATCACAACTCCTATGCTCAAAGGTCTGAGCAATATGAAGGATGCACTACAGAAAAAAAATGGATGCAAGTACAAATTGTTGTGCATGCTGTTTAGGGAGAGGCAGTGGTGTAGTGGTAATTTCAGTGGATTAATATTGTAGAAGGTCAGGCTACTGCTCTGGGGACAGGATCAAAAACCCACCGGCCCACTTGTTGTATCTCATGGCACTTGAGTCAAATGAAAGGAACAAAACTGGCTTGACCACCGTACATTGACCCAGATGCCGGAAACAAAGACAACAAACATAGCCCTGTCAAATCTGCAAAGTCCTCCTTACTAATATCTGTGGACTTGTGCAAAATTAGGAGAACTGTCTCAAAGACTTGTCAAACAGCCATACTCATGGAGTCCAACCTTACTGACAATATCCCAGAAGCCACCATCACTATCCCTGAGTATGTTCTGTTACATTGGAAGGACGGAGCTAGCAGAGGTGACAGCACTCTGGTACACAGTAGGGAAGGAGTCGCCTTGAGAGTCCTCATCATTGACTCCAGATCCCAAGAAATCTTATGGCATCAGATCAAAGCTGGACAAAGATACTTCTTGTTGAGTATCAGCTACCACCCATCACGTCCCCCCACTTCACCTGATGAATCAGTTTCCCCATGAAGAAGCACTAAAGGTGGCAAAGGCACCGAATGTGCTATGGCTGAGTTTCGTCAATGTCCATTACCAAGAGTTGCTTGGTAGAACCACGACTGACCAAGAAGTTGCACTTGAAACATCGTTTTGCTTCATTTTCTCTATAGATGCCATCAGACTTGTAGAGTTCCTGTTTCTATTTCACTACTAAACAAACTGGTCAAATCCTAAAGGACATAACTGTTAAACTCGGTCTGTAGCAGGTGATGGAACTGATAAGAGGGGAAAACCTCCTGTACTTCAACCTCAACAATTTACCTGTGTAAATGACCGCTGCAAAATCCATGTCAGTATTATTAACAGTGACCACTGCACAACTCTCGGAGAGACAAAGTCCTATTTTCACATTGAGGAATGGTGCATCGTGTTGTGTGGCAGCATGCTAAATGGGATGCATTTTAAATAGATTCAGCAACTCAGAACTGTGCATTGATGTGGCACTGTGGGCCATTAGCAGCAGCAGAATTGTATTGAACTATAATTTGTAACTCAACATATCCACCAATCTACTATTACCATAAAACTGGGAAACTCTGGTTCAACTAAGCAAACAGGACAGCATGTCAGAGCATCATTAGGAATGCTTAAAAATGAGATGTCAACCTGGAGAAGCTACAACACAGGGCTACTCACCTGCCAAACAGCAGAAGCAGCACACGATAGGGAGAGCTGAGTGGTCCCACAACCAAATATGTCAGATGTAACCTTTATAGTTCTGTCACATCCCACAGTGTATGATGGCGGACAATTTAACAACTAAAAGTGGAGGAAGATCCACAAATATCCTGAGCTGCAAGGATAGGAGAGGCCAGCATATCAGTGTAAAATAAGTCTGAAACAGTTGCAACCATTTACAGCCAGAGGTGCTGAATGAATGATCCATCTTGACAACCTCTTGAGGCCCAAGTCTCACAGGTGCAAGTCTTCATCTAATTTGATTCATTCCATGTGAAAGGTCGATAGGCCCTGGCATAAGTCTGGCAATTCTGTGCTCGGGAACTGGCCTAGAAAATGGCCAAGCTATTCCAGTACACTATAACACTGCCATTCTCCCAACTATGTAAAACTTCGTCAGCTATGTCCTGTTCACAAAACGCAGAACAAATCCAATTTGATCAATTATTGCTATCAGTCTACTCTCAATCATCAGCAAAGTGATGGAAACGGTTGTTGAAGGTGCTGTCATGTTGCAAAGGAATAATCTACTCACTGATGCTCACTTTGTGTTTCAGCAGTGATAATTGGATCCTGATCGCATCACAAACAAAGAGTTGAACTTCAGAGGTGAGGTGGGAATGACTGTCCTTTACATGGAGGCAGCATTTGACTGAGTAAGGCATCATGGAATCTTGGCCAAATTGATGTCAATGGAAATAGGGTGAAAACTCTTTACATACTTAACATAATAGAATGTGGTTGTTGTTGCTGTTGGAAGTCAGCCTTCTCAATTCCAGGATATCTCTGGAGAAGTTCCTCAGCAGAGTGTCCTTGGCCCAAATGTCTTTAAATACCATGACAATGATATTTCTTCCATCATAAGGTCAGAAGTGGGCATCTTCACTGATGATTGCACAAATTCAGTACCATGTGTAATCCACAGATACTGATGCAGCCCTTCTCCAGATGTAGAAAGGCCAAGACAACATCCAAGCTTGTGCTGATGGGTGGCAAATAATGCCACACAAGTGCCAGGGAATGACCATTTCCCATGAAATTCAATGGTGTGACGATCGCTGAATCCTCACTACCAAGATCTTGGAAGTTACCATTGACCAGAAACTGAACTGAACCAACCTTCAAGAGCAGGTCAGAGCCTGGAAATCCTCCATTGAGAAACTCACTTCTAACTCATCAAAGTGTGTCCACCGTCTACAAGTCCCAAGTCAGAGTGTGAAGGAATACTCTGCACTTGCCTGGATGACTGCAGCTCCAACAACAGCATCTAGGTGAGATAAACAATTTACTTCAGGGAACAAAGTTTGGTGTTGAAATCATGAAAATGGCCCTGCATGGTTATGAGACAAGGTTAACGTGAGGTCAGGTCCCATGACATGCAAAGGTAGGTGAAGCAGCGTGAACAAATATGTGGGTCAGTTTGCAATGGGGCAGGAGCAAAACATACGCAGCCCCTCAGAACAGCCAGAAAGACTGCTAGAAACTATGGATTCTTCCACTCTGTCTAGCGTTAAGAAACCTCAGAGTTTGAGATGGATGCAGCTAATGTCGCAGCCTCAATTTCATTACCACCTAAAGAAGAGGAGGAATTCCTTTTGCGATGCTCCACGTGCAAGAGATACACACCCCCCATGTCCGAGTCAGACTCAGAGGAACCAGACCTGAGGCGAAAACTTCCCAGCAGAAGCTACAAGAAAAAGAATAGGCCTACGTCCCAGACTTGGCAGGGAACGATGTAGGGATTGGAACGAAATTGGCGAGGTGAATCTCATTGAGTATGAGTTCCCTGATTGGCCCAGGTAACAGCTCCAACCAGGGATCCCTGGATGACAGATATAAACAAGAATCTCAAGGATTCTCCTCATTCTAGGGACTGGCTCTGAGCTCGCTGATCAGATTCCATGTACTGTGCATGTGTAAATAAAGGGTGACTTGGTAATGGGATACCGGCCTCATTCGAGTTATTTCACTGAGAAAACCTGATGAAGTATATCACTAACATATGATATGGCCTGTGAACAATTTTCAAAAAAGAGAAGAGAAGGTCTCTACAATGCTTTGACCAATATATAAACGTATAACCAGCAACACTAAAAGCAGATTATCTGGACAATTTGCAATGCTATTTATAGGGCCTAGCTATATAAAAATTAGCTATTGAGTTTCCTACATTATAATAGTCTCTGCACTTCCAAAGTAATTCATTGAATCTAAAGTACTTTGGAATGTCTTGAGGGTGTGATTGGAATTATATACGTGCAAATAATCCTTTCATTCATTTGTTACTATTGCCAAATTCATTATGAATGCAATTTAGTGATACTGAAAATGTTCACAAAAATGCAGAACCGAAGGGTAGTATAGCCTACATTAACATGATGCTCTTAATGATAAAATCAAAACACTGCAGATGCATGAGATATGACATAAAACGGGAAATGCTGGAGAAACTCAGCAGTTTTAGCCACATCTGTGCTGAGAGACACTGAATTAATGTTTCAAGTCTGATAGGACTCTTCTTCAGTCTGAAAAAGAGATATCAGACTCAAAACATTAACACTGTTTCTTACTCCACACTTGCTGCCAAAACTGTTGTACTTCTCTCAGATCTTTTGCTTTTGTATACACTTGATGATTGTGCACATACGCTATTCACAAGTCTACTGTAACATATTAAAACTGTTACCATTAAACATATTATGTCTCACATAATTGTCAATTATCTTAGATGGTAGCTATTCAAAGTCAGAACTCAACAAAGCCTAAGTATTAATCACAATGTGGATTGGATGCATGTTATGATGCATCAACATTTCTAATATATAGTCACGAACTGGCAGTTTTGAGAATATTTGGCCATAAATCAATAACGGTAACTATACGAAGTGGTTGGCTTTATTATGGTAAGCGACATGCTGTCAATGTTCTGCAGCACTAACAAATTTTTAAGTGACCAATGGAATCTTGGGTTGATCTTCAATTAAAATGTATAAGAGAAAGTAATAAGCATCATATTATAGTCATGCTAGAATTCAGTTCAGGAACAGTTCATATAGAATAATGATGATAGATTAGAAACTACAAAAAATATTTCATTCTCTTTCATATTCCGTACTAAATGGTTCCAAATGACTGCACATGACTTTTGTGAAAAAGGCAAAAATGTATGATTGTTCCTTTTACACTAGATGCTTTATTCAAGTGCTGAAATAGCTGTGAGCCTTTTTAAACTTACACTGCAAAAATGAATAATTGTGAGATATCATGAATATAAACCCTGGTTTTTTAAGTCATCCTCATTTTCACAGACACTTCTGAATCAGCATTTATTCTTGTGTTATAGAATGAAAACTTGCACTACTAACACAAAATCTTTCTTGAGGAATGTGACATGATTTTCTCCTTACGTCTTTACTAACTGTTTCAAAAATTGTTACAAAATGGTAGTATACATATCATGTAACTTTAAAATAAATAGACAATACAAGGAAATCAAATTGAATGAATTTGATAAGGCATAACAGACGTTGCATAGACTGAGAATTTGCACAGGAGTGATTGTTTTGATATACATTATATCAGTGAAAATTGGAGTAGGAACCAACTTATTAATACTAAGAATATGTTTATCAAAACATTCTGTTATTTTCTTGCTTCTCTAATGAGTTAAATACATATAGATTTTTATAGGAAGTTAGGCTCACATATGGAATTAGCTGCTATTTATTTCAGTTTTACAAATTACGTTCTGATTACGTTTGGCTTTCAGGTATATTGACATTCTTACACACTTTTAGTCTGTAACATGTACTATGAATCATCCTGTGTTGATTTACAATTGGATAAAGTCTCCGAATATCCTGAAACCATGTTTAGTAAAGGTAAAAAATACCATGCTGTCCACTTTGAGAGATTTGCTCGATAAATCTAGAATTTCATCTCACCATCAGCTGCCTTCTTTTTAAAATTAACAATATTGCGGACTAAATGGTGTGGTAGGTCAAGCTTATAAGACCCAGGTTGAAATCCAGTTCAGGCAGATGTAATATAATATGCTTCCTGGTCAGCCATAAAGTTCCTATTGAAATTAGTTCGACCCAGTTCCTAGCAGGCAGAAGTCTGCAAGCCATAACTTAGCAGTAAATTGTCAATCTCATTTAGAAAGGTAATAAACGTGGCTGGTATGGGAAGTGGAAAGGTCATAGTGATGCACCGTACAGTGCTGTGCAGATGTCGAATTGAATGTGCGTAGTTGGGAGGGAGTTTTATCTGACATCTGAACATAGTATTAGTTCTTGCCAGCTTGCCTTTGAATCACAAGATGGCAGATCTGCGTCCCACTTGACTTGTTCACTGAGAACTGCTGATGTGACATTGGTTGCCTGAATTTCTCTATCCACCTCACCCATTCTAACTTATCTCCCTCTGAATTGACAGCACTCTGTGCTCTCAAACCCTGACTTTGAAATCAAGCCTGTGACAAGGGTAGTGCCGTTGTTGTCTGGCATGCTGACCTCCACAATGCAGAGGCTGAATGCCAGCTTTTGACACCCCCTCCTATGGACCATGACCCCACCATCGAACATCAGGCTATTGTGTTCACAATGGTCACTAATCTCATCTCATTTAGGGATCTCCCCACAACAGCCTCCCAGCTCGTCGTCCCCCATCCCTGCATAGCCCGTTTCTAATTTCTTCAAAAATCCCACAAATAGTACTGCCCGGAACTTATGTCTTCCTACCTTGACTGAATACAATGCCCAACCGACCCACCCTCCACCTCCCTGCCAGCCCCCCCTCACCCCCGACCCCCGGAACAGTTTCATCCCACATAATCTGAAATTCTGCTGATGCTTCACAGAAGTTTCAGAATTTTCAGTTTGCAGGCTTTGGCCGCTTCCTCTCTACAATATACGTGCAATCTCTTTACACATGCATCCCCCATCAGGGTGATCTCAGGGCTCTCCACTTCTCCCTGAACTGCCCCCATCCGGCACATCCCTCCTCCACCTGGCCGTGTTTGTCCTCACTTTGAACAACTTTTTCTTTAACTCCTCTCACTTTCTTCAGATCAAATTATGGCCATAGGTACCTACATGGGCTGCAGGAATGCCAGTCCCTTTCTGGGATACGTGGAACATTCCTTGTTCTGGCGCTACTCGGTCCGTCATCACAACTCTTTTTCCAGTACATCGGTGACATCCTCAGTATTGCCTCCCGCTCTCATCTGGAATCGGAAAGATTTACCAAGTCTTTTCCAATTTCCATCCTGTTCTCATCTTCACTTAGTCCATCTCTGACTCCTTCCTTCCCTTCCTCAACAAATCTGTTTTCATTTCTGGGGATAGGCTAGCCACCAATTTCTATTGCAAACCCACCAACTCCCAGAATTATCTTGATAATACATCCTTACATCCTGCTTCCTGTAAAGATTCTATTCCATTCTCTCAGTTCCTCCATCTCTGTCACATCTTTCATCATCCTGATAATGGCACCTTCCACAGGGGAGATCAGAAATATCTACCTTTTTCCTCAACCAAGGATTCCCTGCCACCGTGGTTGACAGGGACCTTAGCCATGTGCAGCCCATTTCCGGCATCTCTGCCCTCATGCCCTTCTCTTCCATCGCCCAACACCAATAGGTTTCCCCTAGTCCTCACTTTCCACCCCACCAGCCTCTGCATCCAAAGGTATTAGAATTTCTACCATCTCCATTGGGATGCCACCACCAGACACATATTGTCCTGGCATCCTGGTCCACTTCTCCTCCACTGCCAACACCTCCCCATACCCCCACAGCACCTTTCTAAGCTATCACTGAATGTGCAACACTTGCTTACTTCCTCCCCCCTCACTATCCAAGACCCCAGACACACCTTCCAGGTGAAGAAATAATTTACCTGCATTTCAATCAGTCTTGTCTACTGCATTCGCTGCTTAAAATGTGGTCTCCTCTAAAATGGGGAGATGAAATGCAGACTGGATGGCTGCTTTGCAGAACATTTACATTCTGACCGCAAAACTGATCCTGAGCTTCTAGTTGCCTGCCATTTCAACATACCACCATGTTTCTTGGTAACATTTCCATCTTGACCTGCTGCAGTGCTCCAGAGAGGCTCAGTGCAAGCTGGAAGAGCAACATCCCATCTTCTTTTTGGAGACCTTGCAGCCTTCAGGACTCAATATTGACATCAACAGTTTTAGGGCTTGAGTATCCTTTTCCGTGTACTTTACTAGCCCTCACACCTCAAGTCCTGTCATGACAAGGGTTGCGTTCTGCACAGTCAACCCATTTTCATCCACACATGGAGCCCATTAGCAGGTTTTCTTTCTCCCTGCCTTGCCATTATCCATCCCTTCATCTGCCCAACTGTCTTTCACCACCAATTACTTATTCCTTTATCCCCATCGCCTTCTCCCCCAGCCTCACCCCCGGCTTCTGCATATATACCAGCTTTTCCTAGCTATTATCAGTTCTGAAGAAGGATCATTGGACCTGAAACATTAACTGCTTTCTGCTATCTCTCCACAGATGCTGACAGACATGCTGAGTTTCTCCAGCTATTTCTGTTTTTTATTTACCAAATTGACTGAGCTATTCATTGCTGGAACACCTGAAGCATCATTAAGTCTGGTTCTCATCATTCAAAACTGAGTTCTATTTCATGACCATCTTGAAATTGAAGGTAACCCTTTGCATCTCTTTTTCTGCTCTAAAACATCTGCTTAAACCACTGTCCTCTGTCCCTTCAACTATCCCCTCCAAAAACAAATGCAAGGAGCTCGTGAATTATTTTGTCACTACATTATAGAGGGAGAAAGATATGGGATAATTCTTTTCATCTCTTGACTGACTGCAAGAAGATGTAATTCAGAGAAGGAATGTTTTAACCCTTTGAGTGCTGTGATTTTAAAGAGCAATTATTAAGAGTTATTAACAGCTATTCTTACTTATAAGTTTAGGTTGAAAGAAAGGACTTCACTTGACAGCATCTAATTCTAAATGCAGTAAACACCCATTCCCCCAAACACTAAGACATGCAGAAGAACAGTTGATTTCTATATGTGTAATATGCTAAGATTACTAACAGAATAAAAGGAAATAGCCACTTATGTATGCAATCCTTAAAATGGCAGTTGAATCATGGCAGACCTAAAGGATTCTCTCTTGGTTCACTAGACTCAGAGGAGATTGGAAGTTTCTATATTAAATTGTGGCTGAGCTCCTGTAGTGAAGAAATATGACTTTGCAAAGCAAATAAGTCTGTTTCTCTGCATGACGTGACTTTTAGGTAGGGTACTCCCTTGTGCCTGCCAAGAAATGACTTCCTTCTAATCTCTGTATTCCAGATTGACTTGCTCAAAAGGCTTCAAGATTAACAAAGTATTGGAACTCTCCAGTCAGTTTTGGTCAACTGCCTACAATATTGCTTTATTCCATTGTCCATACAATGGGTCAAAGCTGACATACCTGACACACAATCGGAAAAATGTTCGCTATCTTATCAAAATTCTACTCTGTTTATCCTCCTGAAGAGCATTGTTTGAAATCTTATCTTCATGGGCCAACAAGTCTGGCAGCCATTTTCATTTTAAATCATAGTGATAGGAATGTCAGTTGGCACCTGGGAATTCTTTGCATTTTAAGCGACTTCCCAATGTTATGCTCAGACTTATCTGTCTCAGTCTGTACAGCATCCATGTTCGCTGACTGTTCAGAGTCCCTTTTTGAAGGATACAGTGTTTCTATTCCATGGTGCTGCTTTTAAAAGTCAAGTGGACATCTTGCTTTCGGCTATTCAGCCATTTAATGCAACTGTAACAAGTAAAATTGAGATCATCGGTTCAGCAGCATTTGCAGCTTCTCTAACTTTAGCTTCTCCCTAAGGTTTCCTGCAGCCTTTGATACTTCGCTAATGCCCGTCTGAGCTCATCCTTATCCCTGAGATCCACCTCCACTCCAATCCAACCAAACTGCTTGAAAGAGTGCAGAGAAAAATTACAAGGATGTTGCCAGGTTTGGAGGGTTTGAGCTATGGGGAGAGGCTGAAAAGGCTGGGGCTATTTTCCCTGGAACTTCAGAGGCTGAGGGGTGACCTTATAGAAGTTTATAAAATCATGAGGGACATGGATAGTCAAGGTCTTGTTCCCAGGGTAGAGGAGTCTAAAACTGGAAGGCATAGGTTTAAGGCGAGAGGGGCAAAATAAAGGAGGGACTTAAGAGGCAACATTTTCACACCGAGGATAGTGCATGTATGGAATGAGCTGCCAGAAGAAGTAGTGGAGGCTAGTACAATTACAACATTTAAGAGGTATTTGGATGGGTATATGAATTGGAAGAGTTTAGAGGGATATAAGACAAATGCTGGTAAATGGGACTAGATTAATTTAGGATATCTGGTCAGCATGGGCATGTTGGACTGAAGGGGCTGTTTCTATGCTGTCCAACTCTGTGACTCTATGCTAATCACTTAATTTCTTTGCATTACTCTCATGTTAGCTAGCATGGTTGTGAAATCTAGAACTGGTGGCTCAATCTCAGGATGAAGGCAGGCCATTTAGGACTGATATGAAGAGAAGTTGCCTCACTCAAGGGATTATAAACTTTTGAAATTCTTTGCTCCAGAAGGTTATGGATCTTTGAGTATATTTAAGGTTAAAATTCACAATATTTGACATCTCAGGGACTCAGGAGATATGGGGAGCAGGCAGGAAAGTGGATTTAAAACCAATAAACAGGCATTTTCATTTAGAAAGATGGAGATGGCTTAGAACTCCTGTGGTCTTTTCCTTCTTCTATTTCTTATATTCTTATGCTCTGGACCAATCTATTCCTGAAACAAAGCATCCTGTCAATAGTATTCGCTTCAAAGTCATTGCATGTATTTTCATCTCAAATTTGTGCCCATTTCTCTTTTCAGTCAGGTTTCTGTTTGCTTTGATATGAAATGGCCCTTGTCAATGTAACAAATGATAACCTATGTTATTGTGACAATGCTATCCTTTCTCGCCCTGTGCAATAAGCCTGCAACATTTCATATGTAAATTCAAGTCATTCTGCATCTTACCAATTGTACAGTTGGGTGTGGCAGTCTTGCCTGGATCCAATTCTAACTGCCTGTAGCCAAAGAATCACTTGCAATATTCATCCCCCATTCCTGCATTTTTACTATGGCTTCATCTGTATCCCTGACTTGCTTCAAACTATCATTGTTAGTTGTCTCATTAGTTTTTAAAGATGTTATCTTGTGCAAAATGTAGGCACTGTGGGCTAGGACAGCATTTATTGCCCTCGCTATCTTCTCTTGCAAAGGTGGTGGAGAGCCACCTTCATGAACTGTTGCAGTCTATGTGGCATTGTTATGAAGTGAATATAAGGGTTTTTACCCAATGGCAGTAAAAAAAACCATGATATATTTCCAAGTAAGAATGCTGTGTGCATTGGAGGAGAACTTGCAGATGGTGGTACATGCATCTGTGCTCTTGCCCTTTTAGAATGTAGTTTGCAGGTTAGGAAGGTACAATGAAAAGAGTGTTTTTTGCATATGCAGCACATTGCTGAGATTGTGTGTTGGTACTGAAGGGAGTGAATGTTTAACGTTTTGAATAATACCAATCAAGAGAGCTGCCTTTTTGCTGGATATGGAGTGTTGTTAGAGCTGCACTCATCTAATCAAATCGAGTGCATGTCATCAGTCATCTGACTTGTGCCTTGTAGATGGTGGATAGGTTTTTGGGAGTCTAGATGTGAGATATTCACCACAGAATTCCTAGCCTTTAACTTGCTGTTACAGTCACACTATTCATAGGTATACACGGTTGGTCTAGTTCAATTTCTGCTTAATGCCAATCCACAGGATGTTGATAGTGGAAAGTTCAGCAATGGTAATGCCATTGAACAACAAAGAGATGATAGTTAGATTTTCTCTTGTTGGTAATGATCATTGCCTGGCACTTGCGTGGCGTGAATATTATTCACCACTTACCGGTTGAAGCTTAAATATTGTCCTGATCTTTCTAAATATAGATACAGCTTTAGTAATTGAGGAGTCACTAATGGTGCTGAACACTGTGCAATCATCATCAAATATCTTCACTTCTGATTAATATTAGAGTGAAGTTCATTGGTGAAGCAGTTGAAAATAGGTGGGCCTAGAAATTCAGCAACTCCTGAAGTAATGTCCAGGGACTGAGATGATAGACCTTCAATAACCACAGCCAATCTTTGTGTCAGGTATGACTTCAACCATTGGAGATAGATTCCCAAATCACATTGACTTCAGTTTAGCCTGGACTCCTTGATACTATTCTTGATAAAATGCTGTCTTGATGTCAAAGGCGGTCACTCTGAACTTACGTCTTGAGATCAGTTATTTATGTTATGAGCTCAAGAACTGTGTTTCCCTGGTGGATCTAAAAATAAGCATCATTTATGGAGTTATTGTTAAATAGTACCACTTGATAACACTGTTAATGACCCCTTCCTTTACTTTATTGATGATTGAGAGTAGACTGATAGGGTAGTAATTGGCTAGGTTGGACTTGTTCTGCTTTTTGTGGACAAGACATACTTGGCTAATTTTCCAAATAGTCAGGTAGATGGCAGTGTGCAGTGGTGCAGTGTAGACAGCTGTACTGGAACAGCTTGGCTAGAGATATAGCTATTTCTAGAGCACAGATCTTGAATACTTTCACTGAATTGTTGTCAAGGCCAATAGTATCCAATGTCTTTAGTTGCTTCTTGATATCTCATGGAGTGAATTGAATTGGTTGAAGACTGGAATTTGTGATGCTGTAGACCTCAGGATGAGGCCAAGATGCATCATGCACTCTGCACTTCTGGCCTTAAATGCTTCACACTTGCCTTTTGTACTAATGTGCTGACTGCTCAATCATTGTGGATGTGGATATTTGTGAAGCCCCGTCCTCTGCTTATTTGTTGAATCATTCTCCATCACTCATGATTGTATATGACAGGTTTGCAGAGTTTAGATCTGACTCATTGGTTGTGGGATCACTTTGTCTGCTATAGGCTTCTTCCACTGTTTGACATACAAGTAGTCCAGTTTTGTAGCTTCACCAAGCTGATGCTTAATTTTTGGGTCAGCCTGATGCTGCACCTGGCAGACCCTCCTGCTGTCATCATTGAATCAGGGTTGAGTTCCTGGTTTGATGCTGATGATTGATTTGGGGATAAGCCAGACTAAAAGGTTACCAGTTGCTGTTTAATACCATCCTGCTGCTGATGACACACAGCGTCTCATGGATGCCCAGCCTTGAATTGATAGATCTAATCTAAACTTGTGTCATTTTACACATTGG
Organism: Rhincodon typus; assembly: GCF_021869965.1. NCBI lineage: Eukaryota > Metazoa > Chordata > Chondrichthyes > Orectolobiformes > Rhincodontidae > Rhincodon > Rhincodon typus. The sequence goes on from NC_063334.1 coordinate 61,938,306, forward strand.
TAGTTCTACTCAATATGATGGAGGGTATCCTCAAGGTGAAAATGGATGAAAATAGGACTTTGTCTCCAGAAAGACTGTGTGGTGTTTGTCCCTGTCAATACCATCAAGAACACTACGACATTTGCAAACTGGTGAGGATGAGGTCAAGTAGATTTCTCTTTCTGGTTTTGGTCTTTTACCACCAGCTGCAATCTAACAGCTACGTCCTTTAGGACTCACCTAGCTCTGCCAGTCGTGCTGTCCAGCCACTCTTCAAAGTCTCTTACCCCAGAGTACATTCTGTGCCTCTGCCATGCTCGGTACTTTTTCCAGTTGATTTTTGACATCCGTAATTTATGTGTAGGGCATAGGTGGTGATAATCAGCAGAGTGCTTTCTTGCTCATGTTTGGCCGCATGCAATGAGACTTTGTGATTCTGATATGATTATTGAGTATTCCCAGGAACACTCTTTCCTGACTATGTACCACTGTGCCACTGTAGCTGAAGGATCTTTTGTGCCAGTAAGATCTGGTCACACATCTGGTTTTACTCTTGCATTTTTTTTGCTGCATATTTCATACAACTGAGTGGCTTGCCCAACCATTTCAGTGGATATTTATAAGCCTATCACATTGCCATGTATCTGGAGTGAAGACCTAAAAATAATGTGAACCAGTTGGGCTTTTATTACGCTTCATGTTGACTTTTGCTAGGACTAACTTTTAATTCCAGGTTTTAAATTAGTTAAATCACCAGCTTCTATTGTGTTTGAACCTATTTTCCCAGAACACTAACCTTTTGGATTATCAATCCAATTACATTACATAATGTCACTGTCTCCTGTTGGATTCTCAGCTAGGCCCTAGCATTGTAATCTCTTCACTAAATTCTTCCACCTTACTATACCTCCTTTCCTTTAAGATTCTCCTTAATAGCTAGCTTGGCCACCTATCCTAATAACTCCTTATGTGGCTTTGCATCAAATTTTGTTGGATCTCATGTGAACACCTTTAGATACTTTAACACTTTTAAAGCAAGTCGCTGTTACATAAATACAAGTTTTCTTTTAGTGTATACCTGACCTGAAAAGTAACACTGCTGCTGCTGCAAAAAAGGTTTTAATAATTCTCTAGTGTTGTCATATATTGTCCAGTAAGTGCATTCTGAAATTAAATTTGATTCAGTGAAAATTTTCACTATGAAATTTATATTGAAACCTATTTTGATAGTTGTAGTATCTGTTCCGCCTATAGATGGCAATGTATTAGGAGTTACAGCTTGCTTGCCATAGATTGCAGCTTGATGACACAGAAGGCTGTATTTTCAACTCAAATTCCAGAGTAAAATGCATTAAAATTTATTTTAGTACTTTATTAAATTGAGGAAACCTTAAAGTTTGCTCAGAATATTAAAAGATACTTTTTCCCCTTCTTTGGCCTTTTTTTGAGTCATCGAACCACCTTTCTTCCTGCATTCATGTGGGTATAAAAAATATTAACTTTTAAATCTTTGTATTTCATCTAATATTTTTGGTGCTGCTCTGTCCCTGGCCTAGTGAAGAAATAGAAAGTCTGAATAAGAGAGGTAAATTGACATGAAGGAGAAGAGAGAAAATAATGATGATGATGATGATGAGATAAACGTTTGCAGATGAATGTTGTAAACATGGTCATACCTAGTGAGTCTTCAGTTATAATATGGAGGACTGGAAGAAAATACCTTTCTTGTTTAGATAAATCGAACATTTAAAGTCCAGATCTTAGAATTTTTGCACATTGGTATACTTGGAGCGCCAAAACTATTTCAAAAGATTTCTGCCAGAAGATCAATTATTTTTAAGTTCATTTTGACTACCTATTTGTTGGAAGTCGCTGGTAAGAAGCATCAACTAAAAAAAAACAAGTTTTTTAGCTTCTGCCTTAATTCATTATCAGTTTGATATTATTTTATAAATAGATATTTTTTATCAACCTGTTTAAACATTTATGACAGATCTCTGGAGCAAGTAGGATCTGAACTTAGGTCTTTTGGCCCAGGGATAGGGACACCACTACTGTGTCACAAGGGATAGTGGGAACTGCTGCTGCTAGAGAATCTGAGATAAAAAGGTGTAGGGCTGGATGAACACAGCAGGCCAAGCAGCATCAGAGGAGCAGGAAAGCTGACGTTTCGGGTCCCCTTCTTTTCTATATATGCTTAGTGTGCTTGTTAGTACTGATTTGGGCTGTGAGATTATGTGTTGCAAGACACCTCTGCTCAGGCAGCAGATACAAAGAGGAGAGGTTTGGAGCCTCTGGCTAAGTACCAGTCTAAGAAAACTGGACACTTATGTAGGTGTCTTCTGAGTCCACCTTGCTTGCCAATCGATATTCACTTTTGGAAACTAGCAACAGCAGTGGGTCTTCAGGGGAGTGCAGCCAGAAACAAGTTCATGACACCAAAGGCATTTTCGCTGTAAAGTGAGGAGAAAAAAAAAAAACAGAAGGGCAATAGTGACAGGGTATTCCATAGTCAGGGGATCAGGCAGGTATTTCTGCCACATTAAATGTGACTCTATGAAGACATATTACTTCACGACTGCCAGGATCAAGGATGTTACAAAGCAGCGACAGTACATCCTTCTAAGGGAATCAACCAGAAGTTGTGGCTCCACATTGATATCATTGGCATCGGCAGGAAGTGGGATGAGCTCCATTAAGCAGATTTCAGGGAGTTTGAAGTAAATTATAAAGTCGGATCTCGGAAGCAGTAATCTCAAGATTACTCCCAGTGCCATGTGTGAGCATTAGAAAAGGATGATTGATCGATTGAACATGTAGGTGGAGAAATGGAACTGGTGTAGGAGGGAGGGTATCAAATGTTTGAAGCAATGGGACCTGTTCTGGGGCAGGAGGGACCTGTACAAGTTGGACACCTGAGTTAAGTCTTAACGCGAGTCTGACTGATAGCATCACAGAGAGATTTGCTAATGGTGTTGAGGTTGGTTTAAACTAGCTCGTTAGGGTGATGGGAACCTGAAGCATAATCCAAATTGCAAAGTAGTAAGGTTGGACACTGGAAGTAGAAAAGCTGCTAGGGAGAATGGAAGATAGGAGATAGGAGATCAGGGAAACAAATCCAAGGACTGGTCTTGTTTCAAATGCAGAATGGTGTCAAAAAGACAAAATGAATGACACTCTACCTGAGTATACACAGCTTTTGCAGCCTGGACTTGTGTTTGGAATGATGGGACTGTCCAATGATCAGATACTGGGCAGATTGGGAGCTTAATCTTTGGAATTTTGACAAATGAGAGAGGATCTAATTGAAACTAACAAAGTACTTAAAAAGGTAGACAATGTAGATGTAGGTAAGTTGTTTTCCTTGGCTGGGGGGAGTCTAGAACCAGAAGTCACAATTTAATAAAAAAGGAGGATGCCACTTAGGTCTGAAATGGGATAATATATTTAGTCAGAAGTTAATGAATCTTTGGAATTCTCTACCATAGAAGGCTGTGGAAGCTAAGTCTTGAGTATGTTTAGGGCAGACAGTTAAAAATTCATTAATGGGCTATGGGTATATTGCCCTCCCTGATTACCCAGGACCAGCCAAGAGTCAACCATATTGCTGTGGGTCTGGACCGAGGAGATTTCCTTCTCTGAAGGACATTAGTAAACCATATTGGTTTCTATGATAATAGACAGTGGTTACATATTTGCCATTAGTTTCTTTGTTAAAGTTCCAGAATTCACATTCAGCAGTAATAGGTGGGATTCAAATATGTGACCCCAGAGCATTGACCTAGGCAGTAGATTACTAGCCCGGTGGCATTACCACTGCACCACTACCCTCCCATCATAGATTTCTGATTACTGGTGATGTACAGTGTTGTGGGAATAGTGTAGGTAAAAGGTATTGTTGTGTTTGTTCAGGCAACATTGTATTAAATGGCAGAGCAGGGTGAACAGGCTGACTGGCCTACTTCTGTTGCTGTGTTCCTATAAAAGCATGTTGGCACTTGCAATCTCCCAAATGCCATCATTTAGGAAGCTTATCACATGTCTTTGGATAAAGTTTGCCATTACAATATTTTGTTTTATTACACTATTTCCCATTTAAATTGGTTCAATGTTCATTGATAATTTCAACATGCTTGCTAACTTAGCTAAACAGTGATCCAGCTAATGTATGCTGTGAATTATATGCACAAGTCTTAAATTCATTTCTCCTACTTCAATACAAAGAGGTGAACTGATCATAAGCACTGTCTGATAAAACAATTAAACTTTCTAATGAAGTAGTTTAAAAATGTTCATATTTTGAAAGGCTGTATTAGTGTGTCAAAAACTATTGATAAATCGTTTGTGTGTGTATGTTAGGCTGCTCACAGTTCATTCAGAATAAAATCACTTTAAGAATGTCAAATTGGCAAAAATATTTTGCATACATTGATGTTCATAAACAATTTGGTCTTATAAATGTGAAACAATCCTTTATTAAAGGTATTAGTAACAAGTTGTATCATTGCTTGCCTGAAGCACATTTTTTATGGCCTCATTTCCCAATAAGATTGAAAAATTACTTTGTAATACTGAAATAACATAACTACTCCAAATGGATTGGTCAGAAAGAGGAGGGAAATGAAATTACCAAGCATTTGTTTTATTAATAAGCAGTTCTGAAGTTATGAAATTAAACTTTATAAAGTTCATTTGATGCTATCAGTTGCAAGAATTGAATAAAGTACAGAGAGTCATAACAGTGGAAGGAATTCAACTGGTGCAACTATAATTTTCAGTCAGTCAATCTAAATATAGTTGATTAAGTCTAAATATGAGCTAAATAAAATAGTACATCTTAGCAGTATGGGAAGGGAGGATTTCTAAAATGTACAAACACTTTGGAAGTGCTCTGGTTTTTTGAAGCTGACCAACCTGCTTTCAAAAGAACACTTCATTTGGTATTTTTCCAGATGACCACTGGGGGCACCTTGTGGTATTTGCCACTTTTATCTGTGGTACTGGGAAAGTGTTGTTTAAGGTAATTTTTTATCACCAATGATTTGTCTTAGCTTTGCTATCTAATACTTAGGGATAGAGGATAAATCACTGCTCTACAGAGCATCTAAAAGAGGCACTATTCTATACGGAAAGTTTGTATGATAGCAACAGGTACAGCCAAATTTGATCAAGAATAGTTACTTAGCTGTAAGGGAGTTGGTATAGGTATACTTGCGAAAGTAGAATTCCTTGTATCCATTTATATATGGTGTGTTACATCAAAGTAACATGATTATTAATCCCTTTGGAAACATTGTCCTGGTGACCTGTGGCAGATATGATTGAACTACTGTAACCATTTGTTTGTTTATAGTAGCTCAAAACAAAAGAATTGTTTTGAAGTGATAACAACCAGTGGAGAATTTCCCTTTGATTTTCATTGGCTCCAGCTTTGCTAGTAGGCAAAATATTTCCTTGATGTTCAAAAGGCAGTTGCTGTCATTATCCCTCTGTAGTATTTGTAATGAAGTCACCCAGGTGGATCTCATGGAAAATGAGTTTCTGATTGGATCAGATTAACAGCCCCAATCAGGAGCCCTGGCTGACAGATATAAATGGGAGTGTCAGACATCCTATTCACAGAGCTGGCTCTGAGGAAGCTGGCTTAGTGACAAGGACTCACCACATGCCAAAAAGAGGGTGACGGGATACCAGCCTCTGGAGTTATTTCACCCTTTTGTATTCAACTCTTGTGCATGTTTGGCCCCAGGTTGTGGTAATGAGGTTAGGAGCTGAGTTACCCTGAACTACAGTAAGCAGATTATTGTTTTGAAAGTGTCACATGATAGCACTGTTCTTGACATGTTTCCGACACTTTGATGATTGAAAGCGGATTGAGGCAGGGTTGCTCTGATTTTGTCTTACTCTGAGGACAGAATATGTTTGGGCAAATTTCCACTATACCAGATAGATGCCAGTGTCATAACTGTACTGGAATAGCCTGCTAGGTTTGGAGCACAAGTCTTCAGTCCTAGTGCCAGAAAGTTGTCAGCTGTTTCTTCACATCAATTGGATTAAGTGGACTTGATTAAAGGCTGGCATTAGCAATGAGGCTGAGATGAATCATCCACTTGGCATTTGAGGCTAAAGAAGTGCTTCAGTCTTTTTTTTTACACCAACATGCTGGGCTTCTCCCAGGATGGAGATATGTGGTGGTTCCTCTCCAAAAGTGTTTTTTTAATTGTCTCCAACCATTGATTACTTGATGTGGCAGGTCTGCAGAGCTTAGATCTGATCCATCGGGAGTGGGATCACTTGGCTTTGGCCCTTGCAAGCTGCTTGGCATGTAATGAATCTTGAGCTTTACCATATTGACAGCACATTTTTACATGAGTCTGCTGCCCTCCTGCAATCTTCATTAGATCAGGTTTGATCGGTTTTGATAGTAATGGCAAGGGGGGTTGGGGCGGGTGGAGGTGGTGGTGGTGGTGGTGGTATGCTGGCCCATGAAGTTACAGATTGTAGTTGAATACAGTTCTGATGGTCTAAATCACCTTAGACATCCATGCCTTCGGTTGCTAGCTCTGTCTGAGGTCTGATTTAGCATGATGGTAGTGTTTTTCAACACAATAGAGGATATCTTCAGTGTGAAGATAAGATGTCATATGGACTGTGTCATGGTCAGTCCTACCAGTGCCCTCATTGAGAGATACATCTGCTGCAACTAGATTGATAAAGGATGAAGTCAAATGATTTATCCTACTTGGTTAGACTTGGAATGTCAGCCTATATTTTGTGCTCATTGATATAGGATTCCATAACCTTCTAACTCTGAGCCACAGCTGACAGCTGCTAAAACAGAGTCTGAAATATATTATCCCACTGATTCCAAAAACACTAGATAGCTATTATTGTCACAAAACATCAACAAAAATGCATTTATGTTGTTCTTATCCATTAAACTCTCAACTGTCCCTGATTCTGCATGAAAGGCAGAAACAATTACTAACAGAGATTTTCTGTTTCAGAGATAATGTATGCAGTGAGCGTTTTAGTTGGTGTCACATCTGTTAATGCCTAGGGTGAGCTATTTCACGTGATTACTTTATTTACACCTCACTATCCATGCAAGTGATGTGCCATGTGAGCAACTTCACAAATCACATGCAGTGAGTGAGAAGCAAGTTCTTGCCTCCAGCAGGACCTTCTGGAATCAAAACAAAAGGGTCTGCTGCCATATTTAAAGGGCAGCTGGATACCAAATCACTTAGTGCAAGTCAGGAACTTCACAGGAGCCTGAGATATTCACATCTGACAGGCCAGCAAGGAAGCAAAAGCTGTCACCCAGGTTTGCATCTGCTGCTGGATGAAATCACAGAGAAAGACCTTCCTGTCCTGGAAGATGGTTCTGGGAAGACCATCCCATCCATTCTGTCTGACGTGGGACTAGATAGTTGCAGAGGGTAGTGTTAGTGACCCTCAAGTAAGGCAGGAGGAAATAAACCTGGCATTGTGTGATTTTTGAACCAGTCTGTCCATCACTGCACAGGCATTTGTGCAAAAGCTCATAGCTTGCAAGCCTTAATATCACATGCATTATATGTACTAAAGGGCACAAACCCATCACATGCTCTCAAACTTCCAAAGCTGTGAAGCAGCTGGCCACTGTGCTTCCTGCTCACTTACTAGGGACAGCTCAACACCTTGTATGGTTATTTATGCTTACAAAATATACCTGCACCATTTCCATCCCATTCAATCCCTCCATCTCATTGCAGTACCTTCTGCACAACTAAATAGAAGGATCAAGCTCGGGGGTGGGGACAAGGCATCAAGGTTTTCATTCTGAGGTAGTGGCTGTACGACTGACGGGGAAGTTCAAGCTGGTACCTGTGGTGATAGGGAGGCAGGACTGGGCTAGCCACCCAGTAACAGACTTTTCTCAGATGTGCACAAAGACAACCTATTTGTTTACAGAAGCTAGCCTGCATTTTCAGATATATCCACTCCTGAAAGCACTTGGAGCAGCCAACACATACGCAGTGCAGAAAGCTGCAACCTGACCCCCTTGTGCCAGCAACACCTGAGGAAGAAACCTTTGAACCTCCAGCAGATTCATCAGCGTTGATCTCACAGAGACGTTAAATGCATTAGGTAGAGTAGACTCAGGGATACACAATCTGATGGGCACCTGTGATACATTTTCCCAGCCATGGAGGCAGTAAAGGCCGATGTCTCTGATTCTCAGGAAAATAACTGATCTCTGCTGATGGTGCTACTGGAAAAGTGAGATCTCAGAATGAAACCTGGCTTGATGGATTGTATTTGTTTTGATTAATGTCGTGGTCATTTACTGAAACATAGTCACAGGAAGCTGCAGAAATAAAACAAAACAAACAAGTTTATTACGCTAAAGACAATGTCAAAAATAAAAATGAAAACAAACTAAACTATCTAGATTATAAAGCACAATTAGAAATAAAAACTTAAAACACCGAGCAAAATAAAAAAAGTTTCGTTCTATTTTGCTCTGCCACTACTTTTCTACATCAAATCTTCAAGTTAGATTTCACTGATTCTCTCCAGTTTCTGTCCTGGAGTTTGAAGGCTTAGCTTTTCAATAACCTGCAGATTTCAAACCAAATACTTGTGGTCAGGAAGTCACAAATTAAAAAAAATTCTACTGAGTTAGCTTACTCCCTTAACTGCTCTGAAAATCTCCTTTACAAGGGGTGAGAGAGACTTGGCATTCTCTGACCTCAGTTCTTCCCCAAACACACCCTAAAACTTTCAATCTGAGTTTCCTAAGCTAAAATCATTTCTTGATTATTTTGAACTAAATACAAGCTAATAGCCTTCAACATTTGCTCCACCTGTTGTAAAACCACCACGGTACGAACAGCATTCCATTAACACCCACTCTCTGATGCATATTGGATTAAGTCACTGTTCTGGAAGACTTGTCTAATCAAGTTGCTTTTAAAGCTTGTCATAAAATGTAACCAATGCCAAGATCTCATTTTGAACTCCAAATCTGAAAAATGTTAATATAAATAGATATTAAAATCACACAACTTTCATTACACCAGTTACCTGCTTAGCCCCGTGCAGAAGAGATGCCTCAGTATGCTGCCATAAGTGACATGGCACATTGGTAGAGAGAGGTTGGCACATCACAGTTGTGCCTCAGACCTTCAGCAGACTGAAAGAGTCTGTCAATGTTATCATGACGTGATGGCTTTGACATGCCAAGACAAGGTAATGGTTTTGACAGGGTAAATGTTGGAGACTGCATTAAGCTTTACCCAATCTGATGATGCCAGATGTACTTGGGTATGGAAAGGGCAGAACATCTTCGGTCTTCACTGTACATGATCCTATATTCACATGTCTCCCAATAATCTTCATAACGATGTCTATCTTACAAATTTAACTGCCACCTGATTGCTCTCATACAATAAACCACATCATGTTTAAGGGAAGAACATCTCCTCAATAAGCCTCATTGTGGCAGCAAAACTACCCCAGCCACAAGTTGTTAGTGGCTTTCATCACAAAACATACAAACATGATACTAGCAATGGACCTCAGTGTTCAATATCACAAGGTAACAGAATTTCAGCACACGCAAGGGAAGAGAATTCCACTGTACTTATGAGCGTTTCAGATATTTACAACTTCAGACTTTATAGCTTTAATAATTATTCAAACAGATAGTCAGCAGCTGACCAGAAAAGCAAACTGCAGAAAAACATGTGGAAAGATTGACAATGGAAGATGTGTTGCAAAGGTTTCACTTAAGACTCATTGAGATGCACAGAAGCAAGTGTGAGCTAGAAACTAGTCACATTTGGCAGTTTTCTTGAGAAGCAAGAATCTTTAGGAGCAGTTCAACGAGGGATCAAGCAGGCACTAATGCTCCATGAATAAAGTTACATCAGCAATACGACTAGATTGAGAAGAAATACTTGCAGCTCACAATGAACATTGTGCTCACTATGAGCACACGGGACAAAATACAGCTACACCAGGGAAATCAAAGGCTATAGATGTAATTTAAATTGAGGTGCAGCACCAGCCATGCCACAAAGCTAAAATGAAGGCAACAAAAGGGCCATTTAAATGCCTACAGAGTCTAAACAGAAGATGATAATAAACAGCCTATTGAAGCTGCAATGAGAGTGGGAGATCCAGAGATAGTTTAACTAGAACATAGAATTGGACATCGTTGAGAAGCCAGTTCTTAAGATGAAGAATTGCACCTAAGCTGCATACCAAATCATGAACTCAGCAGGTAAATATATTCAAATAAAAGTAAAGTACTAAAGATGCTAGAGATCAAAAATAAAAACAAAGTGCTGTAGAAACTCAGCACTCTAATTTCTGTGGAGAGAGAGAGAGAGAGAACGTGACAATGTTGAAGCAAATTTGAAACTCAAATGGAACTAATTTGAAGAGCCCTGTTGGTCTGAAGCCATTGACATGGTTTCTCTCTCCATAGATGCCACTAGACGGGCTGAATTTCTCAAGAGGTAACAACGTGTAGAGCTGGATGAACACAGCAGGCCAAGCAGCATCATAGGAGCAGGAAGGCTGACATTTCGGGCCTAGACCCTTCATCAGAAATGGCTACTATCTCCGAATTTCTCAAGAGCTTTGTTTTTAAATTTAATTTAAATTAAGTTTGAGTTTACATTAAACAGATTGTTAAATTTAATATGGTTTACAACTAATGATATAAGGGCTTGTTGAAACATAAAAGAAGTCACAAATACTTTTGTTGAAGCCCTATAAGTTTTGGGGGAAGTGGTGGTGCCCCAGTATTACTATTGAATTAGTATTCCAAACTCTAACATATTGCTCTGTGAAACATGAGCTCAAATCCCATAGAGGCCCATGGTGAAATTTGAACTTTATAAGCCTCAGTGTGGTAGTGTACTGGAAGTCAAGCCCTACTAGTCCCAGAATTATCACAAAATTTAAAAGTTTTAAAACATACACAGAACTTTTCCATTTAGCTGTCTTTCAGAACCAGGTTAATGAAAAGCATGGACAAGGTTTCTATACTTAACTAGGGTTACTATTTATTATAAGTAATAGATGCTAGCTACAGGTAAGCAGTTATAAACCATTAGTATATAATTCTATTAGTTAAAACTCTAGCACTCTTATAAGATGCCACTTTAACCATACTTACGCAGACAGACAGGGGGGAAAGAAAATGTTATGGGTGTGATAGTGGAGGCAAAACACTAAGAAAACAGTTTAGTGGTCCATATCCATAGGGTTAGTCAAGATGATTCTTGTGTTGATCAGAATACTACTTCTTGACCTTCCTTCTCTGGATACTTTCATTTTACAGGAGGTATGGGATACTGGTTCCTTCTTATAAAGGTCTTTGACTTAACAAAAGTCACAGCTTATAGCAATTAGAAAGGTGAAACAAACTGCCTGTCTCCAGGCATGACATGCATTTTACTACAGAACGAACACAGCTCCTCCTCCAGAGGACTAATGATTTTTTTCAAAACATTCACACCCCTCAGCTGTTCAGCCTTGTTGGAGCCAATCACGTTCTTGTTGGCAGGCAGAAGGAGTTTGTCATCAATTACTGGTCACTAGCCCACTGACCAATCATCAATTGCTGTCATCCAGAGCTCCATTTGTACACAATCCTTGGGTAGGGCTGGTCTGCAAACCAGGGTTATACTACTCCTTGAATAAGCAGCTGTGTATACATTACTTATAATGAGTGTCAGGTTGCTTGCCTTTTAAAAGTGCTGAAACCCTTCAACAATCTTTGTTAAATAATACAGTTCTTTTCTCAATTCAGTCCATTATTAAAATTACATAAAAATTAAAATATATGGTATGCCTCCACCCTTAAAATGAAATGCCCTTTCAAAAATGCATTTCATTACAAACTGTATGTTACACAAAGAACAAAGCACAAGACCTCCATTCACTCATTCTTCCTCACCCCTAATACAACCACATACAATCTTAACATTTCTTAAAACTTTGACTTTATTCTAACATTTTACACTTAGGACAATCCATTGACAATTATATTATCTTTTCCAGGAATGTGAATAACCTTAACTTTAAATGGTTGGGTTAGGGTTAGGGGTAAGGTTACTGCAACAAAAGGCTCCATCTGAATAGAATCACTACATTGTGGAAAGAGGCCATTCAGCCCATCAAGTTTGCACTGACCCTCTGAAGGGCATCCCACCCAGACCCCACCCCCCACTCCATCCCTGTATTTAGCATGGCCAATTCACCTAACCTGCACTTCTTTGGATTGTGAGAGGAAACCAGAGGACTGAGTGGAAACCCACACAGACACAGAGAGAATGTGCAAACTCCACACAGTCACCCAAGGCTGGAATCAAACCTACATCCCTGCTGTTGTGAGTCAACAGTGCTAACCACTGAGCCACCATATCACCCTGAATGGTTTTGCATTTAAAGTTTTAAACTTTTCAATGAAGGCCAGTGGTCCTTCACTATCAGATGCTGTGAAAATGATAATGCACAGCAAAGAAATGGGAGAATAATTGAACACACACTTTGGTACTGTCTTCACAAATAACCTCCCAGAAAATTTAGGGAATAAAAGAGTCAAGAGAGACGGTGACATTGAAACAAATCAGGATTAATAAGAAAGTAGCGAGGGTGGGGAATTAATGGGGTTAAAGACTGATAAATCCCAAGGACCTGATAATTTATATCCCAGAGCACTAAGTGAAGTAGCCCTGAAAATATTGGATGCATTGGAGGTCATCTTCCAAAATTCTATAGATTCTGAAGCAGTTCCTACAGATTGGAGAGTGGCAAGGGTAACTCCATTATTTAAAAAGGGAGGGAGAGAAAAAAAAATTACAGAGAATTGCAGACCTGTTACCTTAACATCTGTATTGGGGAAAATGCTATAGTCTATTATAAAAGATGTGACAAGGGAATAGTTGGAAAGTATTTACAGGATTGGACAAATCCAGCTTGCGTTTATGGAAAGCAAATCATGCTTTATTTTATTTGATTTGATTTATTGTTGTCACATGTACTGAGATGCAATGAGAAGTGTTGGTTTGCATGCTCTACTGGCAGATCGTATTACGCAAAGTTCATCAGGTAGCAGAACAGAGCGCAGAATCCAGGTATACAGCTGCGGGGAAGGTGCAGAGAGAGAGACCAACATTAAAATTGAGGATATAACTAGCCTCCTGATCTGAAGATGAGACCTTGGGGCATTCCCAGCTCTTTCATTTCTTACCTTGGCCTCTTGCCTTACTTTTACACTCCCATTTTTTATCCCTTGCAAATTTACAATGGAGATGGAAAAATGGATCAGTTTTATAGATGAACTCATAATCATCAGCCAGTATTGCTACCTATATAGGAGAAGAAACCTTTGCTCCTCAACATGGGATGTTATTGTGAAAGATTGTGAGTTTATAAATTCCTCTGAGAATAATCTCTTAAAGATTTTCACATATGGCTTCAGCTTCTAATGCTCATATCAACCTGTTAAAATTACTTTTTGCTTAATCCTTTTGGAGTCAAAATAGATTTGCCCTGGCTGTTTCACTAAACTCTGGAACTTTTGTCTATATACCTCATATGCCACCAGCATAGTTCTTTTTGCAGCATCACAATCCTGAGAAAACTCCCCTGACAGTGAAGTGTAAATTTCCTGTGTTTTACCCATCAACTTTCTCTGTGAAAGCAGTTTCCAGTCTTCTTTTGCTCAATTAAGTTTTCTCGCCATTTTCTCAAATGACATGAAGAACACCTTTTCCACAAATTTCAATACGGCCTGTCCAGACTTAAACATTTCCTGACTGGGCTTCAAATTATACGTCATAGTGGACAGAAATGCTAATCTCCAGAGGTGAGGTAATAGTGACTGCTCTTGACAGGGCAACAATTGACAGAGTATGGCACCTAGGGGTCCTATCAAAATGGGAATCAATGGGAATCTGGGAACTCTCTCTATTGGTTGGAGTCCTACCTGGCTCAAAAGAAGATAGCACGGTTGTTGGAATTCACTTACTCAGTCCCAGGACATTGCTGCCAGTGTGTCAGAAAGTGTATATCGAGAACATAAAGACATGTACAATTTTTTGCCATTGCTCAGATTAAAAGACATCAATTAAACAACATGATCTCAGATTAACTTGCAACATCTCAAGAATCGTTTACTTTTGTTCTTGCTATTTGTATTAGTTATTCTCCCCTTTTTAATCTTCATACCTGTGTTTGTCACTGGGATCTTTGTTAAATTTTAGTATTTTTCTCAGGGTTAGCCAGGTATAACTGTAATTCTTTTGTTCCAGAACACCTTGCAATTTGAGCCTTACTTGTAACTAGTACACCATTATAATTGAAGTGTGACATAGCCGTATGCTAAAAATAAATAAAAGCCTTTGTTGCGGTCAACCAAGGGGATTAAAAAGATGCATGCCAATTCATCTCCCCTTCTCTGGTCGTAACAAAGTTTGACTTTTTACTTATCACAGGACTCCTGTGAAATTTTGTTTTATAAAAGCCCCTTGACAGGTCTGTTTTTGTTTAGACTCATCCTTTCCTTCTGAAGTTGTGTATGTGTTCAATTACGTTGCATTCCTTTTCTTTCTGCTTAAGCACAAAATTGCATATTTTAAAGAAAAAAGATGAACATAAGTTGAATAAAGATGAATACAAAAGAAAAAAGGGGCTTCTGAGAATAAATGATATAAATGCCAATGGTGGAAAAATTAAAATTAAAAAAATGTGGAAAAGTTGTTGCATCAAAAAATCCATGATTGAATGCTTGAAGACCTGATGTGACATCAACATTCTTAGTATCTAAGGATTGTATTGATTTGATATAGCATCTTATCACTTCCTCAGGACCTCCAAAGAACTTAGTATTTAATATGAAGCTTAAATTAATCATGGCTTTTTCAGATGTACTCAAAGATTCAGGATTAGGGTGGCATGGTGGCTCAGTGGTTAGCAATGCTGTCTCACAGCACCAGGGACCCGGGTTCAATTCCACCCTTGGGCAACTGTCTGTGTGGAGTTTGCACATTCTCCCCGTGTCTGCGTGGGTTTGCTCCGGTTTCCTCTCAAAGATGTGCAGGCCAGGTGGATTGGTCATACTAAATTGCCCATAGTGTTCAGGGATTTGTACATTAGGTCGGTTATAGGGGGATGGGTTTGGGTGGGTGCTCTGAGGGTCAGTGTGGACCTGTTGGGCCAAAGGGTTTGTTTCCACACTGTAGGGATTCTGTGATTAATGATGTTCCTATTTGTATTTTAATATGTTTGTGATCTTTTAACTATTGACTGATTTAATATGTAGTTTGGGTCAAGTTTGATTCATCTTTAAATGTCTTTAATGACTGATCAGTAGATGATCTATTTTTGAAACCTGGACATGAAACATTGTTGGAAAAATAATTAGTTCATATTGATGGCCAATATGAAACACTTTAGTCATATTGATAACTTGCCATGGCTTTACAGAATATAAAATATTAGTGTATTAAGTCCGGCACAATGGTTTCTGCAGCTGAGACTGTGGATAAGGAGGATTTAGTGGCGGCAGTACAGTTGAGTAATGGAGATGCGAGAGTGAACTAATGTTTTGCTTAATTGCTTTTGCAATTCAAAATGACAGAACATTCTGAAGGAAGATGAAATGCATGAGGAAGGGTGCATGAGATGGTAGATTATGCTTGGTGTATGGCTAAAATGGCCTTTTGTGGACTGTTCCAATGCTTCCATACGTTGTGGCAGTTCAGTTCATCACTAAATCCCATAGCCCAAGGGCATGTAAAGCTCAACTATCATTGATCATTGGAAATGTTTTCATAAAGTTGATGTAAGTAACTTCTGATCAATAACAAACAATCTTTGTCCACATGAGCGGATGTACGGGGCAGGCAGTTTGAACCTCCGTCTGACAAAGCAGAGAACCAACAGAGCATAAAAGTTTACAAATGTAGCACTGGAATTGATAATACTCTCTTACAGGCATGCCTGTTCTTTGCAGAATTCAGGGATGGACAACTGCTGTGAGCTATTCTCTCTTACAGTAGAAGTGGTTTATGATTGAAGAAAAGGGTAAATTGGCATGGTGAACAGCATGATTCATAAAATTATTATACTGTGCTTCATAGAACTGCATTGTCATGATGTTCCTAATGGAAACAATAATAAAACGTTAAAAGCAGTAAGACTAAGCAAAGTGAATTGGATATTAGGTGTAATCAAGGGAATTCATAATATTGCAGATAAGGATCTGATTGTTAAAATGTAGATTTTAGTTCAGTTTGCTGCAAATATAAATCAAGGAAATAATGAGGATTCTGTTGAAATCTTACAGAATCTCAATCTGGTAGAACTTGAACATATAACATATGATTCTTCATTGAAATGCAACTGAATCATCAAAAGGAATGCACATGGCAGCAAAGCCAAAAAGTTTTAAAGTCTATTAACATTCTGGTTCTATTATATAACCAATACTTTTACTTCCCTAAAATATCAATATCAATATGTTTCATATTGTATTCCCTCTAACTATACCTGTTGCTTAAGGGAAAAAAAGACATATTTCACTTGTGAAAAACTATATATGACTGTCAAAATGGTAAAATTATATGTTGAAAAAGTGTCATCAGTTGTGCTATGATAAGTATGAACACAGAGAAGAAAATTAGGAGGCATGTAAGATGGCCAGCAAATTCATCATCTCCATTTTCTAACATAGGCCAAGATGATTTTCAAACCCACTATATATAATAAGCAACTCCATCAAAGCTATATTCTAAAAAGCTGAAAATAATAGTACACAAACACTAAGAGAAAGATATCATAATGTCCAATGGTAACAATAAAAAAAAGTGTTCCTGCAGTTGAAGCACTCATTTCTTTAGTTAAAGGGATAAGAACTTTATTGGGAAAGCTAAATATATTTCCCTACTCTTATTGCCTTTTTGAAAGTGGTATAAGTTTTCTTTTTGGATTGCTGCAGTCAATTTAATTTAAGTGCATTTCATAGTGAGTTCTGGAATTTGACTAGGGACAATGGACTAGTGATATATTTTCTCATCAGTGTGTGTGTGATCCTTGGAGGAGATTGCATGTGGCTGTGTTCCCATACTTACATTGCCTTGTTCTTATGGGTGTGGAAGTCATAGATTGTGGAAACACTGATGAAGAAGCCTTGGTGAGTACCTGCAGTGCATCTTGTGTACGTTGCAGCTACTATCCATCTATGGTGGAGGAATGAACCTTTAGTGCAGTGGATGGGATCTCATTCAAATGGCCCACTTTGTTCAGGTGGTTTCAAGTTTCTTTAATGTTTTTGGCATTATATTCATTCAGCCAAGCAAAAGGTATTCCATCACATTCTCCACACATGTTTTGCAGGTAGTGCACACGCTTTGTGGAGTCAGGGGCTGAGTTAGCTGCCACAGAATACCCAGCTTGGGATCTGATCTTGTAGCCACAGTATTTATAAGGCTGGTTCAGTAAAGAAGTTGATAGTGAGTCCACATATGGCCTTCACTTAAAGTGAGTAAAAATTGGGCCAAAAGTGTGAGAAAGGCACTCCTTGCAATTCCCACGTCAGAATTTTGGTTACAACAATGCTGGAAATCTCTGAGGTGAAAGCCTGTTTGAATTATCAGACCCTCAAAAAGCCTGACAAATCTGCTGTCACAATCACACAGATAAAACGTCACTTTAAAATACTGTACCTATGAAAAGACAGAAAAAACTTGCATTTACAAATCACATGTTGCAACCCAAAAGTCAACTCAAAGTGCCTTACAGCATGCAAAGATAATGTTAGAGATATTTTTAGAGCCCAGAAATTGCCAAACCCTGACTATTTGTTTTATTATTCAGGTGATCTGAGTACAAACTCTGATAGAGTTCTGTAATGGTATCCTGCCAATCAAATTTGAACTTGATTTTCATGTTTACGGTGAAAGGAGTCTCTTGTGCGTTTTGGGAAAGACTGCCATGGACCAGCCTAAAAAAAAACTGGTTATAAATTGGTACATGGTGCATTAAATTTATTCAAGACTGAGATGGATAGACTTTTGATAGACAAGGATGTCAAGGTTGATGGAATGCTGACAGAAATGTGGAAATGAGGCCACAAACAAATGAGCAATGGCTTATTGAATGGTGGAACAGTCTCGAGGGGCTTATTAATCACCTCCTGTTCCATTGGTTCTGTAGTGAACATACAATTTGCGAAACCAATGGCTATTTGATTTCCCAATAGGTAATTGCTCATCAGCATCACTGGGTCCTGCAGGATGGAAAGCCTTTCCTATATGCTGGCATGTCATTCTGAAACAGATTTCTGAAATGACTCTTTTCCTCTTCTGGGTGTTATCCTTGTCTGTGGTGAGATCCATTTCTTACAGAATCCTCACTTTGTCCCAGCTTATCCATCTTTCCTCCTGTTTTTAGCCCACTGTCCTCTGTAGTGTCAAGTATAATGCACATTAAATAAAGGGTGACTTGGTGATGGGACATCCTTCTGTGGAGTTATTTAAGCGGCGGCAAGAGAAAAACAAAAATATGCTTCTGATGAAATTCGCTTGCAACAGTTGTCTTGGGGTTAACGTAAGCATTTCTGACATCATGCCATTATTTGGGAAGCTTGTTGATCCAGCCATTGAAGATTGGGCCTAGTATGTGGGAAGAATGCATATTCCTTCTGGGTAAATGATATTGGGGCAGATGAAAAGCAATGTGTAATTCTCCTGGCAGCCTGTGAACCCATAGCTTTTTTTATTGTTAGGAGCCTAACATTTCATAACATGCTTTAATAACTGGCCTGTCTCTGCAACTTTTTAAAAATTATTTTCTTGGAAGATTCAACTTCTTTGACCTACTGCTTCAGTGGTTGTTTGTTTCCCTTTATGTCCTGCTTAAGTTCTATTACTCGGGCATTATTTCTGGTATTTATTTTTAAAAAGACCATCTCATGTATAATTTTCAAGTCTTTGCTGTGTGGTATGCAAATGAACTGTTTCTGTAGGTCTGTCATTTTTTTCAGCTTTGCTTTGAGCTCAGGTTGATGTTTCTACATTTGGTCATGCTGACCCTGATCTGCTTCATGAGACAGTTGCTGTAGATCTTCTTGTAAACTAGCAATCTTTTCATTAAATCGATAATGCAAAGCTTGTAGGTCATCTTGCTGCCTTTCTTTCTCTTTTAGCTCTTTATTCATCTTTGCAAGTTGAGTGGAGGTATTCCATAACTGCTTCATCATCTCAGAGATGGTATTATCCAGATTGGAATTATCCTGAGCTAGTCTTATCACCTTTTCCTCTTGAAGTTTTACTTTTCTTTCCATAGCAGACAGCAAGATTGTAGATTTACTAAGTTAGAAGAAAATTAAGTGTTCATTCTTTATTGCTATTCCATTTTGTAAGTGTTTCTTAAATAGTCTGCTGCTATTTCTGTTGTGTCTATGATGTGTGCGTGATTCCATGGATTTTATTTAGTGCAAGGTCATTGCATACTAGTAGGCAGACCTGTAATTTCTGATTCACTAAGTATCACAAAGTAGAACAGTTGTGACATCCAAGCAAGTTGATTTCACTTTCACTCCAGCACTTTTGATGCTAGACATAGAATTGGTGAATTGCGGTCTGCTGGGAGTTTTAATTTTTTAGGTTTTGTCATGGTTTCCCAAGTATTTCTGTCAGTCTCAATCAAAACAAATTGTCATCAGATCTGGGAGAATGGATAATTTGAAGTTTTTCAAACACTTCAACTGGTGTGTTTGGTGATTTTCAATCGATTGACAGTGTGAAATTTGTTCACCACGATTTGTCTCTGTGTATATTGCCAGAATCTGCTTTGTCAATCACTTCATGAGTGATTTGGGGCTGTAGGGTGGTGGGCGGTGCAACAGCAAAAGACCGTTATTGTAACTTGGTACTTTGTGAGCACAATCCATTTGGGTTGGTGTACAACACTTTGTAGCTGCATCAAATGCCTTGCAAAGTTAATTGAAAACTAAGTATTTCCTTACAACATGCAAAAGGCTACATCTTCTATATCATCTTGCTGTGTTTGAGTATTATAGTGATTGTATCAATCACCAAGTTTGTACTTAAGACCCGTAAGCTTCATTGAACTATAAGGATTACCTTGTACTTAGGTCCATCTTTCAGTAACTCTTTGATGCTAAACATTTTTGTTCTGTTTACCAAATTTTGTTTGCTAGCTCACCATCTGGAAACATAGTTGATGAGCACTTTTTCTCTGCATCTGCTCAGGAAGTAGTCTATAGATTCTGTAGCCTTTGTTCTGGTTGGCAAGATGTAATTGGTAGGGTGTCACAGGATTTGGTCCTCGAGCCCAACTATATAGAACCCATAATAGTGACTTGGATGCAGGAATAGAACGTACCAAAGCAAAATTTTCAGATGACACTAAAATAGGTGGGAAAATAAGTTGCAATGAAGAAATAAGAAATTTAACAAATGGATATGTATAGGTTAGGTAAATTAGCCAAAATTTGGCAGATGATGTTTAACATGGATAAGTGTGAGATTATCCATTTTGATCAGAGGAATGTATGAGAAACTTCACTGCAGTTGGTGCTGAGGGATCTGAGTGTCTTCATGCATGAACCACAGAAAACTAGTCTGCAGGTACAGTAGATATTAAGGGAGGAAAATGGAACGTTGATATTTATTGTTAAAAGAATAGAGTACAAAAGTAACAAAGTGTTATTGCAACTGTATAAGATATTAGTGAGATTGTACCTGGAGTATTGTGTACAATTTTGGTCCAGTTACTTGTGGAGGGATGTAGTTGTAATGGAGGCAGTTAAGAGAACGTTCACTAGATTGATTCCAGAGAAGAGGAGTTTGTCTTATGAAATGAGATTGAGCAGTTTAAGCTGATACTGTCTGGAGTTTGGAAAAATGAAAGGAAATCCAATTAAGGTGTATAGGGTTCTAAAGGGGATTGACTAAGTCAATGTAGAAAGGATGTTTCCTCATTTGGGGCAATCTGGAATGAGCGATCATAGTTTTAGGCCAAGGGGTAGCAGATTTAAAACAGAAATGAGGACAAATTACCTCTCTGAAAGGGTTGCAAATCTGTGGAATTCATTACCCCAGAGTGTGGTGGATGCTTGTGAATTGAGTAAATTTAAAGAGGAGGTAGACAAATTTTTTACAAGTTGAATGGTTATGTTAAGCAGGCAGGAAAGTGAAGTTGAAGCCAAAATGAGATTAGCCATGATCATATCAAATCGCTTGAGGGGCTGAATTGCCTGCTCCTAGTTCATATGTTCTAAATGACATGAATTCGAGTTGATGAGTAGAGAGTTTAATCTGACTCTGAATTGGTCTTCTAATTTAGGCCAGATCTTTTTAGGATCTTTTAGCTATTTGCCTGTTAATTCTAATGTGTTAAGTCTGTGTAAACCTTCATTCACAATTGCTAAGCAAATCTTAAAGGTTTGCTTTTCTACATTGGATATATCTAAATCTAGAAACCATAACTCTGAACAATTCTTCTGTAGAAATTGTAATGAGGTCAGCTAGGTGATGTCATAGAATATGAGTTCCCTAATTGAGGCTGTTAATCTGGTTCAGTCAGGAAGCCCTGGCTGACGGATATAACAGGAATGTCAGAGATTCTGTTCACTCTGACAGCTGGTTCTGAGGAAGCTAGATTAGTGTCAAGGACTTTCCATGTGTAAATAAAAAGTGATTTGGTGGCAGGATACCAGCTTCTGTGGAGTTATTTCAGTGGTGACACAAGAAAAGCATGCTCCTGAAGAAATTTACTCACAACAGTTGTTTTTCAGTTGGGGCAAGCATTTCTGGCATCGTGCTGCTATTTGGGAATCTTGACTTGTTCGATCTGCCATCGAAGATTGGGCCCATTGTATGGAAAGAATGCATTACTTTTTCCAGGCAATTGACATTGGGGCAGATGAAAAGTAATGAGTAATTCTCCTGACAGCTTGTGGGCTCACAGCTTTTTTGGTTATTAGGATCCTGAATTTACCTGAGATACCAAATACCTTTCAAGAGTTAACAGATTTAGTTGAGGAATATTACGACTTCAAGACTTCTCTAATTGTAAGAAGCTATCAGTTTTACTCAGCAATTTGAAAACCAGGGGAATCTGTATTTGACTTTTTAGCAGTGTTAAGACACCTGACAGAGGCATGTGACTTTGGTTTAACCTTTAATGAGATGCTGAGAGACTGTTCGGGTATGTGGGATTAACGATGTAACCATGAAAAAGTGCCTACTAGCTGAAGCCCAACAGGCACTACAGCTGGGTTTATCATTGGAAAATGTGGTAAATGGAACATACGAGTTGCAGGGTATTCTGATGGAAGTGGATACCATTGCCAGACTGATTGACCTTGGGAGACACCACTTGAATGAAGGCAATTGCATAGCCTCACTCAGGAAATATCCTGAACAGAAGGATTCCAAGTCAGCCCAGAGCAAAACCTCAAAACAAAGTCAAGCCTCAGCCAAGTGATTAAAAATTTTCTTCAGGATCTGGGCCAGTAAGCAAATTTAGTTGCTGTAGGTATGCAGCCTCAAGACAGCAAAAGAGTTCCATAAGACCTAAATGGAGTAAGAGAACTCACAGGCCGGTGTCCAGGAGAATCCACCAAATCTGGTTTGGAACAGTTAAATTGCTTATCAACATCCAAATCAGAATCAATCAAAATAAATGTCTGGTTAAATGGTCACCTAGTTCTAATGGAGATCGATATCGGTGTGGCCATTTCAGTGATTGCAGAACCATTCTAAGAAAATTCACTCTGGACTCCTACCCTTAAGTTTGCACAAGACCTCGGCTAGAGTGAGAACCTATGCCGGGGAACCTTTACAAATTAATGGTACAATTTTGGTTCTGGTCTCTTGTGAGAAGCAGCTACTTTAGTTCCTACTGATTGTTGTAAAAGGCTTGGGCATATGCTTGATGGGATGAAATTAGTTGAGAGAAATTCACCTGGATCAGCTCAACACTTATCAATTATAAAATAACTACCTGAGTGAAGTCCTAATTACATCCCCGGAAGTTTTTCTGGAGGTCTAGGAACTATCAGAGGAGCCAAGACCACCTTGCACGTTGACTAGGAAGCAGTTTTTGCAAGGCCCGCACAGTGCCATTTTCCTTACAGGCAAAAGGAGAGGTGGAAGTCAGAAAGCTGGAAAACCAAGGAATCATCAAACCAGTACAGCTTACCGATCGTACTGATTGTGAAACTCAATGAGTCGATTTGCCTTTGTGGGGATTTTAAAAAAATGATAAACCATTTTTCACAGATGGATAAACACCAACCCCTCACATAGAAGATTTATACGCAAATTAGCAGGGGGGTTGCTAAAGCTGGACATGAACCACACGTACTTGCAATTGCGGTCAGATGAGAATTCCCAGAAGTATGCTACAATTAATACCCTTATAGGTTTGTACCAATATACGATACTGCCATTTGGAGTATTGTCAACCTGTGCAATTTTTCAATAGACAATGGAAAGCATTTTACAAGGTCTACCCCAGAGTGCCATTTATCTAGATGATGTGCCAATAACAGGGAAGACCAATAAGGAGTACTTAGTAAACTTGGGCATAATCCTTAGATGTTTCTCTCATGTGGGTGTACGCTTTCAAAGGGAAAACTGTGTGTTCCAATCACGCCAAGTGACCTACTTGGGCTACAGAGTCGACAGGATCGGATTGCATCCATTGGAAGATAAAGTGAGGGCAAACAAAAGTGCCCTGTCTCCCACTCTGTATTGGAGCTTAGGTCTTTCCTTTGGCTGGTTAATTATTGGAGAATGTTCATATATAACCTGGCCTCCATCTTAGCACCTTTGCATCAACTCTCAAAAAAGGGTCAGCCTTGGAAATGGTCACATAGCCAAGACATAGCTTGCAAGGAATTGAAGAAACAGCTATCATCCTCCAAGGTGTTTGCAAGTGAGATCTGGTATTGACATGTGATGCCTCCCTGTATGGCATTGGGGTGATATTACCTCATAGGTGGTCCAATGGAGAGGAACGCCTAATAGTATACGCGTCCTGGACTTTGGCTAATGCAAAACATAAATTCACCCAGATGGAGAAGGAAGGTTTGGCAGTCCTATTTGGAGTCAGGAAGTTCCGCCAATACATTTACAGATGTAATTTGTAGTAATAACGGACCACAAACCCTTGGTAGGTCAACTCAAAGAGGACAAGGCAGTGCTGCCCACAACTTCAGGCTGAATTCAGTGGTAGGCTCCAATACTGGTGCGTATAATTACAAGTTGGAACACCATCCAGGAGGCCAAGTACCCAATGGGGATGCATTGAGCCTCCTCCCGCTGATAGATACACCACAGTTGTACCACCATTGGAAAAGACTGTAATGATTTTATATTTTCTGCACACAATTCCATTCCAAGCTGACCATATCAGAAAGATCCTTTCCTGGCAAAACTAAAACAGCTGGTGGTGATGGGTGAAACCAAAGGACCTTCACAGCCAGAGTTGAAACCGGAGAGACCAGATTATAGTAGAAGATGGCATATTATTATGGGGAGCAAGAGTGATTGTCCTAAGCAAAGGTTGCTGCTCGGTACTGGCTGAACTCCACCAGGATCATCCAAGGGTTTCCAAAATGAAGATGTTCGTGAGAAGTTATATCAGGTGGCCAGGATTGAATGCAGATATAGCTGCATTGGGGGGACAGTGCCCAGAGTGCCAACAAAGACAAAAATTACCGCCAGCCACTACCCCACATTCGTGAATAGCCGGGTAAACCACGGGCTCAGTTACACGTCAGCTGTGCACGTCCTTTCATGGACTCAATGTTCTTAGTCATTGTGGATTCACACTCAAAGTGGCTGGATGTACATAGAGTTCATTCATCAAACATGTGGACGACGACAGAAAAACTGTGTGTGTCTTTTGCAACACATAGAATCCCAGAAGTGTTGGTCACAGATAATGGGCCATTGTTTACCAACAGGGAATTTGAGTATTTCCTAAAGTTGAATGGTATTTGTCATCTATGGACAGGTCCATACCATCCATCATCCAACAGTCTGGCAGAAAGAACAGTCCAAACTTTGAGGGAAGCCTTAAAGAAACAGCCGACAGTTTCACTAGATAGCAAACCGTTCGGGTTCCTATTCGATTATAGGACCACCACTCATGAAACTACAGGGATAGCTCAGCAGAGTTGCTTACAGGGAAAAGACTCTGCACCAGGTTTCAATCTGACCTTCCCAGACCTGGAGGAGAGGGTGAAATGGCATCAGGAACGCCAATTCTGGACTCAACACTCCACTAAGCAAGAAAGACAGTTTACTTCAGGGGATGAAGTTTGGTGTAGGAACCATGGGAATGGCTCTGCATGGTTAACAGACATGGTTGATACAAGGTCAGGTCGAGTGACGTATAAAGTTTGGGTAAGTGCAACTGTCCTGAACAAGCAAATGGACCATACGAAAGCCACAAACTCGAAAACGGTGTGGGAGCAAAATATGACTGGCTCTTCGACAGTCTTTTTGACTGTTTGGAACCCGTGATTTCTCCCTCTCCATTATACATTGAAGATACCTCAGAATCTGAGATGGACACAGTGGAGTTGCGACTTTGATGCCTTTACCACCTGAAGAGGAGAATTAATTTCTTCTGAGATGCTTTAGATGCGAGCTACTGTGTATTACACGTTGCCTGTATCAGAGGCAGAGTTGGAGGAACCTGATCTCTTGCTAAAGTGCTTCAGGAAAAGTTACGAAAGAAAGAACCAGCCTATGTCCTCGGACTCAGAGGGGAAGGGATATAATGATTGCAATGAGGCCAGCCAGGTGGACCTCATAGAATATGAGTTCCCTGATTGGGGCTGTTAATCTGGTCCAATCAGGGAACCCTGGCTGACAGATATTATCAGGAGTGTGTCAGACAACCTGTTCACTCTAAGAGCTAGATCTGAGGGAGCTGGATCAGTGTGAAGGGCTTTCAATATATAAATGAAGGGTGACTTGGTGAGGGAATACTGGCCTCTGTGGAGTTATTTCAACTTCAACATTTTAAATTCATAAGAGGTCTCTGCATTCCAGTTTACTGTACAGACATGTGGACGTTCTGACAATATGTCTTTGACTTTCCATTCCTTGCTATTGATTCATCACACACTTTGATCACTTGTCTTTCTCACGTGCTTTAAATTGGTCTTTTGGCAGGGATTTGTTTGCTTATCAGCAAGCTGTGTTTTCAACACTCTCCTATGTTGTGATGAACAAAGACACCAAGATTTGTGATATGCACTTTGGAATAATTTTAGATTGTGTTTCACCTGCAGATTTATTTGCTTGCTGACTGTTCAAACCCAATGGGCTTCAGCAGCACAATCTGTCCCACCCCTATCACCATGTCACATAAATGATAATAGTTGAATAATCAATTGCTCATCAGAGGTTGTGCAGCTCAATTGGGTAGTTTATTTAAACAATAAAACACATTGTAAATTTTGAAGCAGACATTGCAACTTATCTCTATGTCGATATATGTGTAGCTTGCAAATGCACAACGGCCTAACAACTAGCCAGAGTTCAAACATGTATGTAAACAACACATGGAGTCTTTAAAGGTGAACTTGCTTAAAGGCAGGGTACAAATAGAACACAACCACTTCAGCCTTGGCTGAAACTGAATTTCAAATGATATTTTCTCTATATGGTGGAGATGAAATGCAGATTTGTTTATCAATCTGCATAAATTTTTTTATCTGTCTACAAGTAAAATCCTGGGTTTTCAACTTCTATTCCTATTCTCACTTCTGACTGTTTTCTATACTGATTTAATAAGAAGTGTCCCATCTCCTTGTGGGAAACCTGTGTCCCTGGTCTGAGGATTGACTGTGAAAAAGCATCTGCAATATCTCTTCTATGTCTTTTCCTCCAAGTTATCTTTTGGTTTACAGTTTAGAACTGATTTAATTGTTGTTACACACCAAGATTGAACTTTATACTTCAGCTTTGTACATCTTTCAGTATTTTGCAGAAAATAATTTTTGCAGGAGCATACATTCTCTAGCATGGCAGTTAGTCTTTCTGGATGTTCAGTCTTTGTCTATTGTTCTTTTCTTGTTTTGATCTGATTCTAATAAGGCAGCCTTTCTCCATTTCTGAGACAACAAGGTGCAGAGCTGGATGAACACAGCAGGCCAAGCAGCATCATAGGAGATCTGGTGAAGTATCTCAATCCAAATTATCTTCTCTGTTTTGGATCTTTTGAAAATTTGGCAGTGTATTTCCAGCACTTTCAGCTATACTTCTGATTTCTAGCATTCCAAATTGTTCCTATAAATATTTCAATGAAAATTGTGTCAAGAGTCACAAATTCCAAATTTTTTTTAATGTTGTAGAAGTTTTTTGCTATTAGGTCCACCCTCTGTTTTGATACCATGAACCATATCAGAAAATATTAGCTTGTTATCAGAAAAGGGATGCCACTCAATGAACACACTTTTTGATTTTTTGTTCAGTGTATCTCTGGAATAAGGGAATGCAGCCCCAATTCTCATTTAAAATGCTTGGGAATGCTCTAAAGTCAATGTTGATGAATGAGTTGGAATTGCTGTCTAATGAGGATTCTTTTCTTAGTTTGGGGAAATAAATGTTGTTATGTATCCAATGGTTTCTGGAGTGAATGTTTCAGAATGGCATTTTGAAAGAGGCAGTTTGGATTTAGATGTTAACACAAACCACTTCACAAGCCTTTGAAAGCAGGGTTTTGTGCAGTATAAAGACTGGATTGCTCTTTGCACTTCCACATTTCATGTTCATCAAAAATCCTGCCTTCGGTTTTCCGAGATCTTAGGTGTTGATGATTTTAAAATAATTTCCAGCTGAGCCTTTCTTATGAGTTCCCAAAAATTTAAGATGAAGCTGTAATGTTATTAAAGCCTTTATTTCTCTCAAGGTTAATTAATCACTGTTATTTTATCACTGGCAAACGGATGCTTTAAAATTATTGAGCAATATTCGGGTTCTTCTTGTATGAATGTATTGACTGTTGAGCTGTGAAAGAGTAAATTTGTGCTTTAATTCTCAATGGATTGCCTGGCATTTTTTGTTTCAATTTTAGATATAAACTGAACAAATGAAATACCAAAGAGCCCATGGATATGTAATATAAACTTTTACACTCCTTGGATCACCTCGGATTAGAGCCATGAATACCTGAGTTCGCAAACCATCCCCCACCCACACCAGCACCCCACCCTGGCTATGAGTGCTAATGTACATACTGTCTTTCTGCACTAGATTTTCAACAGAATAGATTGAAATACTCAGCCATGTCGGGTAGCTTCTGTAGAGAGAGAAGCAAAGTTCATATTTAAGGTTGACCTTTCATCAGAAGTGGAAAAAGTTTAAAATGTGCAAACATTAGAAATAATAGAAATGAGCAAATGAAAGAGGATGGGTAGGAAAAGAATATGAAGAATGGTCTGTGATAAGGTGGCAAGTGAGAGAGATGAAATGGGAAAAGGACAGTGGTAAAATTTCAAAAGGCTGAAAAAGATGTGTCTGGAGGAGGTGTAAACGACAGATTCACAAACATTTGACACCTGGAAACAAAGAAGGAGGAAGAATGAAATGAAAACCACAACCATCGGAGAAAAGGGACACAAAATGAGGGGCCGAAGTTAGGGTATAAAAGACTTGAAATTAAAGATGAGCCAGAAAGACTGGGAAGTATCTAATTAAAAGATGAGGCACAGGTTCTCAGGCTTGCATTGAGCTTCACTGGAGACAGAGCAGAGAAATCAGAGTGGGAGCAAGTTGCAAGTTAAAACGACAAAAAACAGTACATTTGGGGGAATGTTTGTGGGATGTTCTGCAAAACAGTCAGCCACGATGCATTTGTTCTCCCCATTGTAAAGCATGTCACATTGGTACCAATGAATACAACAGGCTAGGTCAAATGAAGTATAAATAAATCACAGTTCCAGTGGAAACTGCGTTTGGGTGCCTGGTAAATGAGAAAAAAGAAACTAAAAGGGTCGTGTAGAAAGATGCCTTGGGAAGGGGAGGAGAGGCTTTGGGGTAATTTAGAAATGGTGAACTTATGAATGCTGAAAAGTGAGGGGGGTTGTGCTTGGTCAGTTTGGAGGTTGTGAAAATGGCTGATGGCGATCAGTTGAACATGATAGTCACTGGGGTGGAAGGTGCAGGTGAAGAGAACCCTACCATGGGTCAGGAAAGGAGTGAGAACAGATATGCAAAAAAATGCGATGGACTTGGTCAAGGGCCTGTCAACTATGATATGAAGGAAACTTGAGTTCTGGAGAAAGGCAAGAAAAAAGGAAGTTGAGGGTTATAGCGAGGTAGACAGGAAGGTGGAATTGAGGCCATAGTCTGATCAAGCATTATCTTATTTAATAGCAGAGAAGGCTCAAGTGCCCAAATAGTGCCAAAATGAGGCCAATTATACTCCTAATTTTTGTGCTATTGTTTTAGAAATGTTGGTAGGGAGTTTGCATCATCAGAATGTATGCAAAGAGGAAAATGCGGTGAAACTGGGAGAATGCAATAGAATCCTTGGGGAACCAAGGTATGAGAAAGTCTACTCTGTGGGAGACAATGGGATATAATGACTTCATTGATGGCCTATCCCAACAAATGGAGACAGAGAAGTTCAGGAAAGAAAGGGAAGATTTGGAGGTCAATCATTTGAAGATGAAATGTGGTGAATGTTGAAATCAAAAAGGATTAAATTCCTCAGTTCAAAGTGAAAGCAAGAAATGGCACTAGCAGTCATCAATGTACATGAAAAAGAGTGGTGGGAGGGGACAAACCATAGGACTGGTATAAAGATTGTTCCAAATATTCCACAAAAAAGAACAGACTTATCAATGAATCATTTTGAGGAAGTGATGAGAAGTTATTTAATGGAGGATTAAAGTTAGATGGGTGGAGGATGTTTGTGGTGGATGGAGACTGATTGGGTTTCCATTCAGGACAGCCCTTAGACCATTCTAGTGATGGATGGAGATGTAAGCAGATTGGATATCCTTGATGTAGAGAAACTTACTATAATCAGGAAACTGTTGACATCGAAAGAGTCACATTGTGGGAAGTAGGGGGAAAGAAAATAAAGTCAAAATAGGAAAAAAATCAATTCATTGTGACAGGAAGAGACTGAAACCATGAGTCTGCCAGTAATAACCTTTAAGTAATTTTGGTAAGGAGATAGAAGTTCATGGTTGGGATCTAGTGTTGGAGAACAAGCTTGGAAAATTTGAAAATTTGATTATATTTCAGTGTAAGAAAGTTTTGATTTAGCCTCTGCTGGGTAGAGGTTAATGTGGCAAATAACAACAGAACCACCCTTGTCAGGAAAAAATGTAGGTGCCTGTTTTATTGGAGTCGTGTTTGATTATTTTTTAGTTAAGCCTTAAGAACAAGGTTGACAGGTATTTTAAATAACTGCATGCCACAACAGAGCTGTATACAGTAAATCAAATGTAAATGGTATTTTTGTCAAAGGATTACTTGCTTAATTCTGACATTTTACACCTGTATTTAAAACTGGTTAACTTTGTCCAGAGCTGCCGACATATGCCAATTGTGCTGTTGGTTCTAGTGTAAAAAGGCTATGAGAAGGGAATGTAACTGACACTCAAAAGATCGCTCCTGTACCATTAACTTTGAGCATTAGTTTTTATTGCTTCTATATTGGTAAAGGCATTTTATGACTTTAGGGATCTTTGAATAAGTGCGTAGGATTTTAAACTAAATAGTGGGGTTGTGGCCGCAGTTGTGTGGAAAATTATGGAGAAAAGTTAAATGGGGGAGGGCTCAGCAAAGATTATTAAAGTTTCTAGAAAATATAATAGGACAGAGAATATGGAAAGGCTCAGGAATCTATCTTCAGGTACAGGAGGTAAAGGGACAACTGTAAGAAGAGGCGGTGGTCAATGTAGGACTGAGGATGTTGTACTTAAAGGAGGCTGAAGAAGGACTTGGACAGGCTAGGAGAGTGGGCAAAGAAGCATCAGATAAAATACAATGTGGGAAGTGTGTGGTTATGCATGTTGGTAGGAAGAATAAAGGAATAGACTGTTTTCAAAATGGGGAAAAGCTCTGGAAATTTGAAGGGACTTAGGAGTCCTAGTTCAGGATTCTCTTAAGGTTAACATGCAGGATCAGTAGGCAGATAGGAAGGCAAACACAATGCTAGCATTCATTTCAAGAGTGCTAGAATACAACAGCAGAGATGCACTGCTGAGGCTTTATGAAGCTCTGGTCAGACTGCATTTGAAATATTGTGGGCAGTTTTGGGTTAGTTTCCTATCTAAGATGTACTGGATTGGGCATGGTCCAGAGGAGTTTTACCAGAATGATCCCAGGGATGAAAGGCTTGTCATATGAGGAGTGGTTGATGACTCTGGTCTGTACTCAATGAGTTTAGAAGGATGAGGAGGGTTCTTATTGAAAGTATAGATTACTGAGAGGCCTGGACAGAGTGGATGTGGTGAAGATATTTCCACTAGTGGGAAAGAATAGAACCTCCTGGCATAGCCTCAGTGTGAAAGAATGACCCTTTAGAACTGAGATGAGTCAAATTTCTTCTGCTAGAGGGTGGTGAATCTTTAGAACTCTTTGTTGCAGAAGGCTGTGGAGGCCAAGTCATTGAATGTATTTAAGACAGAGATAGATAGATAGATAGATAGATAAATTCTTGATTAGTAAGGGGATCCAGGGTTACGGAGAGGAGGAAGGAGAATGGGGTTGAGAAAGACATCAGCCATGATCAAATGGTGGAGCAGTCTCAATGGGCTGAATGGTCTAATTCTTCTCCGATATCTGATGGCCTATTGTTACACTCTGTTTCCTTTGATAGTTAGAAACATGGGCTGAATTTTCCCGTCCTGCTGAACAATGTGGGCAATGATGATTCATTTGAAAAATATGGCATAGCTGGAAAAAATAGATTCTCTATGTCAAGAAAAGAATAAGTCCAATTTTGCACCCAAGATTTGGATAGTGAGATGAGAACCTCAGTAGTGAGCAGTGAGAGGCCTATTTGCATGTATTAACATCTTACTATAACCTAGGCTCGCCTCATTTATGATATGGAATGCCAGTGTTGGACTAGGGTGAACAAAGTCAGATGTCACATAACACCAGGTTATAGTCCAACAGGTTTATTCAAAATCATAAGGTTTTGGTGCGCTGCTCCTTCAAGAGATGAAACTGATTTCACCTGATGAAGGAGCAGTGCTTCGAAAGCTTGTGATTTCAAATAAACCTGTTGGACTTTAACCTGGTGTTATGTGACTTCTGACTTTTGCCTCATTTGTATGCAGTTTACTATTCTCCCATGCATCAGAGAATTCTGCAACAATTCCTGGCAGGAACGTCCAAATGGGCACCTTGCTGCGCCAGCTTCCCCCTTGCTCCTCCAAGCATCCCCACATCTCTTGGCACAGTACATGGGTAGAGACCACCCACATCATTTTACCTATGAAGGTTGGCATTGCACAAGTGCCAATCTCACCCCATCATCATGGCATGCCTCTGGCTCACTTCGAACACAATTATCCACTTCAATACTTTGGAGTGCACTGACAACTTACATTGTAATTCCCCTGTCAGGCCACTTGCATGCAAGGTCAGGCACCTACCTCATGGATTGGAAAAGGTTGTACCACAAGGATCTTACTTCCTTTCTTATTTCCAGTTCACTTTGCGCCTACTTAGATGTTTTTAGCTTCTCTTCCTAGCCTCTTTGTGCCTTACGACTTCGTTGAGATCTTAAAGCCTCGTCCTTTTGCCTTACCTTTTGATGCAGGCACTAACCCAATCAACTTGTTGCAGCCACCAGCAATGAACAGTTGAGGGGCCAGACATGTTTCTGTATGGCACCATCCTATATCACTGTATCACCTACACCACATGCCAGCAGCTTATGTGGCAAATGTATTGTATGTATTTCAACCAAACAGTCATCTCGGAAACTAAGGGGAATTGTCCTTAGTCAAGTCAAGGAACGCACTTGTTAGTCAGGAGCTACTGGCACAGTTAAGTCAGTGACATTGCCTGATATCAGTCCAGAGGCTTAGTCATGGCCACTTCAGACATTTAGATTTCTTTATTATTATAGTCTGGTGAGTGGGGCTATGGTCAGTCCTATAGGTCCAGTGCAACCAGCCAGGGGATTAGTGGTAAATCAGTTTGGGAGTTTCACAGAGTTTACTTCGGGTCAAGTGACTTTGTACTCAAAAGCAGCCATTTTAAATTTACCCTCAGCTTGGGCCTGACAGAAAATTGGCCAAACTAAATTAAACAGCAGTCGGTAGCCGTTGGTTGCAGAAAATAGTGGAAACCAAGGCCAAAGAGGTTCAGGGGAAACAAGTTACAACTAGTCCAAGGGTTGTGTATTGGAGAAGTATTGATCAGATTTTCTGGCACCTTGATTTCCAGCCAGTGTCTGAGGATATGCACATACAGCCTCCCTGGCATGGCAACAGTAAAGGGTGGTTGGTGTGATGCCATCTGATGCTTTGAATCCCACTCATGGTCCCATTTGCCAAAGGCCATGGAACATTCTGGAAAGTCCGAGATGGGGGGAGATCAAAAACACATACCTGCATGCTACACATCTCAGCGAAGACTTACAGAAAAACACATGGTGGAGAACTGTGCGGCAATCTGGAAAGACCCAGGAGAAGATCCGCCCTGACCTGTGAGACCCACCTTCATGGAAGAGAGCCAGCCCTATGTCAGAGAGGAAGGAGATTCCAATGGCCCAGCTCAAACACACAGATCATTTTGGGTAATATCCTTTCTCAGACTGATAGAGCTAGATAGGGAGTAAATATTGTGGGAATTTGGGAAATTCTCAGTGTTATTACTAAGGAATATTTGGTAAATAAATCAAGTTTAACCACAAATTGAATTCTGTGCCCCTTTGTTTGCCTCACCAATGAGAGTGTTTGGGTAAAGTGTTTTCAATATGTAAAGAATCCAAATCATGGGCAACAGTCTGTTCACTCATCAGTCAGGGCTGCCGTTCCAAGAAGAGCTAAAAAGAGGTCTGTACAATGACAAGATGTTATGATGCATTGGACGTTAGCCAAAGAGTAACATTCTCTGAGACAAAGTTCTAAGATATATATGGTGCTAGCCTTTGTAGCTTCATTCTTATGGCTGCAGTTATACTGACAGTCGATAATATAGGCGATGGTGTAAAATAGCAATACATTTATGAATGTGAGATTCTACTTGCCATGAAGAGTCACCCTTGCGAGCTATGTACCATCAGAAGATTTTCCTTTTTGTTTCCCTCCCTCTGTATGTATTGTGAATAGCTGTTCATGGGATCACAAGAGCAATGCTCAGTGTTTCTTCAGTGCCACTAATGTAATACATAGACCCAACAGCCTTGGCCTCAAATTGGTGTGGAATATGGTGGTAACCTTTTGAGAGACAGAGAAAATATCAGCGTCAGATGGAGACAACACTTCAAAGAACTCCTAAACCACAATACAATCATTGATGAGGACTTATTTGAAGAAATCCCCTCAAAGATAATCTTGGACTCCCACCCAGTATGGCAGAAAGTGAAACCTCATTTAGACATATGAAGAATGGAAAAGCTGCAGGAAAAGATGGAGTTCCAGCAGAGACTTTTTCAAGCTTGGAGAAGCAGAGGTTGTCATCTCCATCAATTGTTCCTGACAATCTTAGACAAAGAAGAAATCCCTACCGATCTCAGAGATATTGCCATTGTCTTCAAGAAAGGAGACAAAATCAGGAACTACTGAGGAATCTCCCTACTCTCCATTGCTGGGAATATCATTGCCTGAATCCTTGCTAGGTGACTTCTCCCAGTCTCTGAGGGAATCCTTCCTGAAAGTCTGTGCAGCTTTGCATCAAACTGTGGAACTATGGACTTTTTTCAATCACTGTTTGGCAACTCCAAGATAAATGCCAGCAACAATACCAACCACTTTACACGGCCTTCATCAATTTTACCAAGGCTTCTGACTCAGTCAATCGGGTAGTGCTGTGGAAGACCCTGTCAGAGGCCAGCTGTCCAGTGATATTCATCAACATCCTCCATCTCCTTCACAACAAGATGTCAGTGATGGTCCTCACCGATGGTAATATGATAGAATCTTTTTGAGGTCAAGACAGGGGTCAAGCAGGGGCACGTCAATTTTTTTCTCCATCTTCATCGCCACCATTCTTCAACTAGGCAAGAACAAGTTTTCTAATGGTGTGAACTGTGTCTGCAGGATTGATGGAAAACTTTTCAACCTCACCTGGCTGAAATCCAAGAAGAGAACAACACTGACTTTGCTCGTGGAACTTTAGTGTGGGGATGACAATGACATCTACTGTCTTGGAAGAGAATCTTCAGCCCTGGCTTAAAGCCTTTGCGTAAGCATACCTAAGAATTGGTCTCAGCCTCTACCTCAGGAAGACTCAACTCCTTTACTAACCTGTTCCAGGTCAAGTTCCAGTCCATCCCTCAGTAAGGATCAATGGAGAAATGGAATACTGCCCACTTGTCTCAATGAGTATAGCTTCAACAACATCAGGAGGCTTAATACCATTTGGGACAAAGCAGTCCATTTGATTTGCATCATATCCTTGAACATTCATTCCCTCCACAACTGACGCTCAGTAGCAACAGTGTGCACCATCTGTTAGATGCACTGCAGAAATTTACCAAGGCTTCTCTGAAGCACCTTCCAAACACAACAACCCACTTCTATCTGGAAGATCAAGGGCAGCAGATACATAGGAACACCACCTCCTGCAAGTTTCTCATCACACAGTACTGGAAAAATATCACCATTCCTTCAGGATTATGGAACTTCCTAAAATCATGAACTTTATTCTACACAGCATTATGGGTCTATTTGCACCAAATGGATTGCAGCTGTTTGGGAAGGATGCTCACCACCAACTTCTCAAAGACAATTAGTGATGGGAAATAAATGCTTGTTTAGCCACATCCCCTGAATGAATAAAACAAAATGGTTGACCACTGCATGATTTTGTTTGGCCAGCCTTGACTCAAGCAAACAGGAGTTCTGTACACTCTTGGATCTGCCTTCAGGATCCGCATTGCTAATAGAGTACTGCCTCTTATTTTATGCAGAGTAATTTCAGGAATTCAAATAGGCAACTGATTATAATGGAAAGAAAATCCATAATAAACCAGTTAAAACCTGTATAAATATTTGAAAAAAAAATTTAATATTGTTTGGGGAAAGGGCTGGGCAATTCCACTAAATAAATGGTACTTTCTTTAAGTAACAGTTGAACAATGGGTTGATTTATTCTTCTGTCATGGTGTGTGTAATTTGGGTGTAACCTTTAGCTTCTGATTTGGAACAGAGTCTGGTTTGCATTGAACTCAGTGCCACAAGGTCATTCTCTATCTCTCGCCCATTCTTGGGCTATTTTCTTCAAGTTAGTATGGAGGAAAATATTGAACCACTTGAAGTTTTATTAAGGTTTAGCAGATACCATTTGGGATTCCCTGTTGACTCCAAGTCCTTGTGTGCACAGGCGACAATTTAGATGTTTAGAGGTGTCCTTTCAAAAGATGAATCCATTTTCCATGTAGTGTTCAGAAGCGACCACTGCCAAAAGCCTTTATTTACATATGATGCCATCACATGAGTAAATCATGTACAAATTTATTTATCAAAACAATCCTCTTTCCATAAAGACATGAACACACTATTGTTTGTAAGTTACTCCATATTCCTAGTCCACAAAGAAACGATCATGCATGCAGAAAGAACTCTTTGTTCCTTCTCATCTATTCCAGTTTCATCTGCTCCTCTACACATAATCTTTAAGGTATTTGGGTCTTTCTATGAGACACGTGTTATTTTTGGCTTTTCATCTGGTATCTGCTGGTCCCTGTGTTGAGGCTGCTTCTCTGGGAAATGTTGTTGTTAAATGTTGCTTCTGGTCTATGGTATTTGTTGAGAAACTGTTGAACTCTCAGACTGATAACTGTTCAGTTCTTTGTTCACTTGACAAAATCAGATCTTCCTTATCAGCTGTCAGCAATGAAGGAGCAGCCTCTTTGATTGCATGTAGATGTCTGTAGTTGTGGTGACAGATCTGGCCATTTACTTCAAGTGTGTGATTGAGGTGACAACTTCTTCAAACAGGTCACAAATTTCCAAGTGGTTGACTTTTGTTGCATTTATTGAATGTTTGAACCCTGATGACTCTCATACTTTTAGCTCTGATGATGATTTGGCTGACCTTCTGTCATTTCACTTTTATCATAGAACCCCTACAGTGTGGAAAAAAGGCATTCAGCCCATCGAATCCACACTGATCGACCAAAGAGCATCCCACCCAGAACCAAGTCCCTACCATATCGCTGTAATTCCACATTTACCCTGAGCCTACACATCTTTGAACACTGTGGACAGTTTTAGCATAGCCATTCCATCTAACCTGCACATATTTGCACAGTGGGAGGAAACACACACAGACAGGGGGAGGATGTACAAACTCCACACAGTCAGTCACCCAAGGCTGGAATTGAACCTGGGTCTCTGGTGCTGGGGCAGCAGTGCTAACCATTGAGCCGCAGTGCCACCTGTCACTCTGTATATGGACTACTGTCCACGTTTTAAATGGGTCCGTTTCTCCATTCTAAGAGCACCTAGTATCTATCTGTGCTGGATCTAGTTAACCTATTGCTGTTCCCTTCGAAAATTTTCACTGCTGCCTCAGCCTTTCCATTTGACTAGAAGTAGTATGGAAAATGATGTGTCGTGCTGAATTTCCCAATCATTCAAGAAGTGCCTGAATTCTTCACTTATGAACTGAGGGCCATTATTGGTCATCACAATGTCATGAAGCCATGATGGATGACATGTACATATGGGCATTCTACAATCTCACTAATAGTTGTTGATCTGTCAGCTGGTCTAACAGTCAGTAGTCTGAATAGTAGCCAACATTGTGACAAGATGATCAGTTCCTATGAGAGTGAAGAGTCTATTTTATCCATGGAAGCTTCATCCATGATCATTTTTACATATCATGAGTCATGATGGCTCTTTAGCTTAATGTTTATTGCAAACATTGCACTGACTGACGAAGTCCTTAAGCTCATTACTCATATTTGACGTGTATAGCATTTCTCTTGCCTTCCTTAGGCTAGGTCTGATGACTTGCTGGCTTGTTTGAATGTGCTTCAGCATCTCTTTTAGATAAAGGACCTACTGCCTTTGTACAAAGTGTTATCTTGTTTTGTCACTTCATTTCTGCATGTCCAATACTCCTTCACAGCAAAAGATGTGTCCTTGATGGTTTCAGACTGTCTTTTCTTTATTAATTCCTTTCGCACTTGAAGAGTTGCATAACGTTGCATAATTTGTTTGATCTGAGTAAGATGCTTATTTGTCAGATGGCAATGCCTCTGCAGGTTTGGTAGCTTCCAGACAATGTTGTGCTGTTGTTTCCTGTTGGACATTGAAGAATTCCCTCTCTTTATTAACATCATCAACTTCCTTTAAAAGAAGTACAGTTCTGAACAGCATTGTGGCAATGTACACCTGCTCCCCTTGCTCATGCTACAATTATAAGCAGTACCTCTAAAAACGAAGTAGCATCCTTTGAGAACACTTTGAAGCAGATTGAAGTGCTTTGAGAAAGATGCTTTGAAGTGGCTTATAGTCAGATTCTGCCATCACTTTCTGCCTATATAAAGGTACTTAGTAAAATGCTCACAAGAAAAGGTAGTAGTCTGGTACTCTTTCTCAATCTGTATGTAGCATAAATGAATTTGTATTAATGCTCTGAATACAAAAGTATTTATGGCTGTATGAGGATTGCTTCAAGATCTGTTTCTTTGGCATCACACTGCAGGGTAACTGGATTGTCAACATTACGGTACCTCAACTTTCTTTCAATAAGGAAGGCCTTGTATTAGCTCTCCAGCTTTGAGAGCCCACTCACTACATTTGGATGGCAAGCATTCCCTCTAACATGTGTTGGCCAATTTGGGAAAACTCACATTGAGTGAGCTTCCTGTACAGTGCCACTTTTGAACCACATTTGAACTTAACAGTGAGGTATAGAAGCTCACAGGAAAATTCAGCCTAATATGTCTCTTGCTGTGTTTTCTTTCATTGTGACTCCATTTTGGAATTTAAGCTTTATTTTTATTGCTGATTTTTCCAAGACTTTTATACCTGTAACAATTATTTTTGCTGGATTATGCCAGGTAGCCTCTGCTGCCATAGGCTGTGTCTAGTGATACTCAAGAAAACAATTTCAAACTCTCCAGCAGGGCTCCAGTTCCACCAGCACAAATAGGCCTCTGAAGTCTTCTGTGTGCATTGAACATTTATAGATTGCTTTACCATGCAAGCAATTACAGTGCAGCTAATCCTGTGTTGGCTAACTCCCATGACAGTAAGCAACATCCAGGGAGGTTAATGATTTCTATTCTTGCAGTAAACAAAGTGATAATTCTTTTGACTGCACAATCCTTGCAAACTACTCTCCAATCACTACCAAGACTGTTAAATGTACTATCCCTCAAATGCATGACACTATTTTTCTGGCTCTCCATGTTTAAATTCCTCAAGTCAGGTTTGTGTTGCACACTGAAATTGGATCTTAATGAAGTCACAAATTACATCCTATGAGCTAGTGACAAGGATGACGATTGCTCCTTGTTCTTCTCAACTTTTCTGTAGCCTTTGATATAGATGACCAGACCATTCTCCTCTAAAGACTCTCTAACTGGGTGGGACTACTTTTATCTGGGTTCATTCTTCTCTATTGCTGTTTAATTACTTGTAAAGAGTTCTCTTTTGTTCCTGTAGTGTGAAATTCATTGTTTTATATAGTTGACACCGGTCACGACAAAGTAGCCCCTTTGACCACATTCAGAAACATCCACTTCCTTCACCACCGATGCTCAGCAGCAACAGTGTCCATCATCTTCAAGATGTACTACAGAAGTTCACCAAGCCTCCTTAGACAGTACCTTCAGGAATTTCTAACAACTAGAAAGACAAAGATGGCAGATACATGGGAACACCGCCACTGGTAGATTGTTCTCTAACTGTTTCAATGTCCTGACTTGAAAATATATCACCATTCCTTTAGTATTGCTGCATCAAAATCTTGGAGCATCCTCCCTAACAGCATTGTGAGTGTACTGTACCAAATGTACTACAGCCACTCAAGAATACAGCTCACCAACACCTTCACAAGGACAACTAGGGTTGGGCAATAAATGCCAGGTCAGGCAGTAGCACTCATCAACTATGAATAGATAAAAATTATTCTGCTTCATGTCTTCAAATTGCCAGGACAGCTCTGGCAATTTGCAAACCCAGAGGGGTATTTTATTGTAGATAACAAGGTGTAGAGCTGGATGAACACAGCAAGCCAAGCAGCATCAGAGGAGCAGGAAAGCTTACGTTTCAGGTCTGGACCCTTCTTCAGATTTCTTGGGGTATTTTATTGTTTTGTGTTTTATTATTTGAAATGTCACATGGAAATTTAAAAATAAGTCTTGGGTTTAGATACTCCTCCTCTTAGCAGGTTAGTGGAGCAGGCACTAATAATTTATTTTCAAACCGATTACATTGTTCCTGCCTGGCGCAAATGGATGGAGTGTACATGACGTGACTAAGTGTGGAGATGGGATACTGACATGGAAATCTAATTTCTATAAACAAATGGTGTGCTGCCTAAAGTAATTATTTGTGCTGTTCACATTGTCGTGTGTTATAACCAGAGCCCAAGTGAGATTCCACGATTTATTACAGTCCCAGATGGGATTCCCCCCGCTGTAAAGTTCCTGGGTGAGGAGGGATGAACTGGCTTCCCTTCTTTACTCATCCACCGTCATGGTTGTTTGCAACTGGGTTAATTTATAAAAGCTTTCCTTTCCTGTGGATATCTTCCTCCCAGACACAAATGATTGTATGCTTCAAAAGGAACCAATTTCACCAGACATTCTTGAATTAACAAAACAAATGAGTTTATTAATTACTCCACACAGGAAGAAATACTAATGAATACACACCGATTAAAAATAAGAGGTGAGTTCAAAAAGATGAAAAAAGGAGAAAACATCATGTGAATCAGTCCCTGAATTGTTCATAATGCACAGAAAGTTGAATGCTGTGGCCATTAAAGTTCAGGTTAGCAGCAGCATTGAAGTTTTTGAGGCTGATTGATATTCCTCTGTCCTGATTCCTGTGTTTTTAACTGGTTTTCAGTGAGAAAGGGTCTCCCATTTGTTGTCTGATTGCACCAGGGTAACTAGGTCATAATTCCTTCAATGTGGCCTTCACGACATGCTAACAACACCCAGGCTTGCACGCATGAGAGTGTTTGGGATTAAGAGCTAAAAATGCACACAATACTTTGGGGTTCTGACACTATCAGTCTTTGAAGTCTCATCAACTAATTTAAAATCTTGGACTTTGAGATTAAAGAGGCTAATCTGAGCTGGAACACATTAAAATGGCCCCCTAAGTCACCTGAAAATAGCTGAATTCGCAGGAATATACGAAGGAATGGTAAATGGGTGAGACTGACTGTCATAGCCAATTTAAGCTACACAAGCAATGATTATGCGGAGGTTAAAATTCATCATCTGAACGTATAGGTGACAATATAACACTTAAATCTCAAAATGTCAGGACAAGGTGATGGCTCTTCTTGACAACAGGTTTTAGTGAAATACGATCTGAAACTTGTTGTACAAAGAAGAGGATTAAACCCATCCTATATATATACCAAAAGTTGTTGTGGGAAATCTGACAATTTGTAACCATTTGTAGGAATGGGTTGTCCGCATTTCAGCACACCAGCCACATTTTCTCCCATCAAAACCTATCACAACAGGATGGCATTAGCAAATGCAAAGTATTGGATATTAACACAAAGGCTGTTACAGACAGGTCCATCCAAAGAAGCTGTAGTAAATGGACACTGAAACTACTTTCACCAGTCTCTATTTCCCCTGTAAAAAAAAATTGCAGCTCGTTCCCACAGAAACAGCTTCAGAAAAAAGAATCAGGAACTAAGAATTCTCAACAACTCCAACATTAGCTATGTCTAATTGTATTCAAAAAAACAGCTAGTCAGCCCAAACATCAGGATAAAACCCTGAGCCTCAAGACAATGCATGCTTATTAAATTCTTTTGTTTTCCTTTGCATTGGACACTAATCTTCTTTAACTTGCAAGTGTGTGTGCGTGTGTGTGGGTTCATTTGACTGGATTTTTTTTGTATTATTTCCCTTGGGTTTGACAGTTAATACATTTTGTCTCTGACTTAAGAAAACATTGCTGATTGGCTCCTTATTGCTTACAGCAAAAATAGTTAACTACATTTTATTGGAGAGAGGTATAGCCTCATGCAAAAAGAACAAATATCTTTGTTATGACAATCTGAGGATATTGAGCAGTTGACAGCCAGTTCATCCCTTCTGATCCAGTTGCAACAAAATACAAATTGCGCTGAGCTTTTGCAGAATGGTTGAGGATCTCTTCAAATTCCAACTATTAACTGCCTATTTTTGACATAAGAAATTGAAAAGTACTGTTCTTCATAGTATTATCGAAGTTCAGATGTCCAGAAGCAGTTTAAGTAAATTAAAGCCCCTTAAAAGAAAATGAGGAATTCAGAAGACACTAAACACTCCTTGGTTAGTACCCATGGTGTAACTTCAGGACACAATTCATCCAATTTGTCCTCCATATTTTCTTTACTCCATTTCCATCTGATGGCTGATTCAATCTGTTTTGCTCATTTAGGAAAAAAAATCATATTATTGAAGCTGGTAGGCTGTTGATACATTTCCTTTATTTCCCAGAAACAAGAACTAATCTGGCTCCTGTGCACACAATTACAAAAAGAATACAGTTATATATGTAGCTGTCGGATACAAAATGCCCAGGTATAATCCAAAATATTTATTTTTATTTCTTACATGTTTCTATCTGCTTTTTTTTAGTTGTGATTATCATATTGCATCATAGAAGCAGACAATTAACTCTTGTGATATCATCTTACTTAGCAACCATGAATACCTCATTGATTAGGTCACACTGCATCATCTTTTTTCCAAATTTAAATGCACAATCAGGAAATTCAGCAGCTGAAGGCTTTATGAAAACCTTAATTTAAATGGTAAGTTATTGTATATGGTTTGTAAATCAGTCAAAGCGCAAATAGAAAGTTGCCTTCAATCCATGGTTTGTTGACTGTTGGATTGAAGATAAGGACAAATCACTAAGCTAAAACACTCCTAAAGTTAAGATCCTGTACTTGTGAAGACATGATGGGCTCATCAGATTAGTGAAAAATTGCAGAAAGTTTATTGAGTAAGGAAATAAAATAAATGGGGACTAAAGGTGGAACTTTTCCTCCCTAGTATGATGTGAGCAATGGCAAAACAAATGGGAAAACACGAAAAAGCAAAAAAATTCAGAGTCTTGCTATTAAAAATAATTTTGGATTTTCCTCTCAAATGTTAAATGGTGATTTGAGAATCTCAATAACTATTGAGCAACGACTACCTTACTTCCATATGTTTGCATCTCACTAAAGCTCTAAATTGCTTTATTTGTTCACCATTTATCAACAGGTAGATCAGAGTGGGTACCTGGTGCCTGCAGCTCACTGAATGATTGTCCCAGCCATCATCCAACAACTTCTTCACAGCAACATTCCTGCATACTCTATGGCCACCATCATCTTTGACATTTTGTCCACGTAAGTTGATAGCAGAAAGCTGTCAGCCTCACCATATTATCATATCTGCTCTAGGACAACTTCACATACCTTTTCAGTCCTTCGATTCTTTACTTTGGAGATCAGGGATGCCTGCATCTCGCATGGCTCAGTTAGGTCCCCTTTGGCGCACGGAAACACAGGACAATTCATGTATCTGCACAGGATGCATCTTATAGCTCTTAACTTGCTTTTTTAGCACTCAATTATTGCCTCAGCACTAACTTACAGACTACCAGCCTCTTTGGGGCTCAATAGGCTTTCTTAGTGCTCAGTTACAGGCCAGCAACATCTGCAGCTTGGATTGCTTTTTAGCGCAGTGGGTGAGGCAGGCAGCTTGTGATTGCAGGGATCTGAGCAGTCTAGTCGATGGGCATGTTTCTGTACAACATTGTGCTACATCATAATCAAACACATGCTTCAAGCAAATAGCCATATGTGAACGTCAAAGGGGATCATTGTTTAGTGAGATGAAGGGCAACTGTGTTTACTCAGGGGTACCACCACTGTCAGTCAAGAAGCTCTTCAATTCCAGTCCAGGACTCTTCTTCAGAAATGGACATAAGTGAACCTGATGGTTTTTACAACAATCAAAAGTGGCTACATGGTTGTTATAAGACTATCTTCTTTTATAATTCCAGATTTTGTTGAATGAAATTTTAGCTAATTGCCCTGGTGGGATTTAAACCCATGTCCCAGAACATTAGCCTGGGTCTCTGAATTACTAGTCCAGTGACTATTATGCCACTGCCTCCACTTAGCCTTGTGGAGTACAAAAGATCACTGACTTATTATTTGCACTGCTGGGTGCTTTTATCAGTGGGACTGAGCAATGACCCAGGCTGCAATTTTGGAGTAGGCTATTATGGTGTGGTGGTGTTGCCTCCCATAGTGGTCCACAGGAATAAGGACGACCCTCCACATCATCATCACATCTAACAGCAC
The DNA here is from genome assembly GCF_021869965.1 of Rhincodon typus. Lineage (NCBI taxonomy): Eukaryota > Metazoa > Chordata > Chondrichthyes > Orectolobiformes > Rhincodontidae > Rhincodon > Rhincodon typus. Next base: position 61,983,044 of record NC_063334.1, read on the forward strand.
GTCTAGGTCCCTTTCTGAAAAACGGAGCAAACCTGCCATTCCTCTAAGTCATGTTCTCAGTGACAACAGTTAAGCACCGAAGGCTGATGGGTTGTTCCTGGTTTACAATGACTGAAGTGTTTTGCTGCTGGGCTTTAAAGATGGCTCCAATGATGTGAATGTCAGAAGATCCCAGCAGTGGCAAGTGCTTTGGCCTCTCTGGCTGCGTGATTCCCTGTGAAAGGCTCAAAGAGGAGCAGAGCAGTGTCTCAGTTTTTAGCATTGCTGCCTCACAGCACCAGGGACCAGGGTTTGAATCCAACCTCAGGCAACTGTGTGTGGAGTTTGCACATTATCCTTGTGTCTGTGGGGGTGGCTTGGGTTTCCTCACACAGTCCAAAGATATACAGATTAGGTGGATTGGGTGTATACTGGATGATATGAGGCATGAGTAGGATGTAATTTGTTATTGTGACTACTGTGAAAACTGTGTTTCCCAGTTACTCAACTCATAGTAACAAATATTTCAATCAAGCAGTGCTTGTCCGGTTTTGAAATTTTGAGATATTGCTGCCATCAATTTACATGATGCCAGCATTGTGTAGTAATTGGAGCATTGAAGGCCTTTCATTGAATTTAGCAAAGATATGAGGTAATGGGGCTAGTCACTATAGCCATATGGTATGGCTCAGCCATCTCAGCCACTAATGATGTTCTAATAAAGTATGACCCAAAAGTATTGATACCTTTGCCATTCACACAGAAAAAAAGAAATTATTCACACTATCTGAATTTTGAGGGCCCACGACACAAAACAAAAACCCAGAGCTGAGGTACTTTAGAACCCTAAACAGTGCAAAATCAGGGAAAATTTGCAGAAGCACAAGGTCAAACTCATAACTAAAGTAGACAGAGGCATGGAATGAAGGCAACATTTAAACATGGCTAGTATGAAAATCTGAGATTTATGATGCTGTAATAAATCTATCAGCAAAAAACATATTGGAAATAATTTATTTGTAAAGAGTGAGTTTAAATTGGGAATGCATAATATTTGGATGAAATATGTGAATAGATATAAACACTTTAAATATTTAAACAAATGTAAGAAAGCATTTAGGGGAAATTAAGTACAAAACAGACGACTAAAAGCGTAGAACTAAATAATGGCAACATAAGGCAGAAAATTCTGACTCCTAAGTTATTAACTAGGAAGAAGCTAAAATCAAACACTATTTATTTATATCTATTCAAAGGCATTACTGGGTCAGCCAGCAGTTTTTGCCCATTTCAAATTGCCCCTGAGAAGTTGGTGGTGAACTGCCTTCTTGAACTATTGCCATCCATATGCTTTGGGTAAACTCCGCAATGCAGTTAGGGAGGGAGTTCCAGGTGTTTTGAACCAACGACATTGAAAAAATGTTGCATTCAAATCAGGATGGTGAGTAGCTTGGAGGGAACTTGAAGGTGGTGTTGGTCCCATGTATCCGCTGCCCTTGTCCTTCTGAGTGGGAACAGTCATGCGTTTGGAAACTGCTGTCTAAGGAGCTGTGGTGAATTTCTGCAGAGCATCTTGTAGATGATACACAATGCTGCATATCAGTGGTGGAGGGAGTGAATGTTTGTGCATGTGGTTCCAGTCAAGTGGGCTGCTTTGTCCTGGAAGATGTCAAACTTCTTGATTGAGTGCAGCTCCAACGACAATCAGTCGAATGGGGTAGTATTCCATCACACTCCAGACTTGTGCCTTGCAGATAGTGGACAGTCAGAAACTGGATTACATGCTGCAGGATCCCTAGACCCTGACCTATCATGTAGCTGCAGTATTAATATAGCTAGTCCAGTTCAGTTTCTTTTTCATGGTAAGCCCCAAGATGGTGGGTAGTGGGGGATTCAACAATGACAATACCACTAAATGTCAAGGTATGATGTTTAGATTCTCTCTTGTTGGAGATGGTCATTAGCTGACAATTGCATGGTGCAGATTTCACCTTAATACTTCAAAAAGTATTGCAAATGCTTTTTTTTCAGAAATTTCAGAAGAGTGTAAGTAAGAGTATGCAAGATCTGAGTTAAACAGAAAGACAATCTGGTGTAATATGCCGTTGAAGCTTCTAACTAATGATTCTGGCCTGCTCTTGACACCACCTTAACCTTGCTCAAATATCAGCCAAGGGAACTTCAACAATATAATTACAGTCACCTTTTGGAGAGCATTCCTAGAATTTTTTTCCCATGTTAGCCAGTCAGTGAGAAGGGGAAAATATTTTCAAGAAATTGTTTTTGTGTTACCATTATGCAAACATACCTGTGCAAAACCTACCTTTGATCATTTGGCAAGAAACAACCAGAATTGGAATCTAGAAAATGTAGTAATAGAACACAATAAAGATTTCACTATCAAAAACATGGAAAGATATTCTCTGAAAGATTCTTTCTACTAGTTAGAATATCTGTTTCCCCAAGTATGAACTGCAAAACTAAAACTAATTGGAGTGAAGCCAAAGTAGGATTTGGCCAGCTAAAATAGATATGTGAAAACCAGGTGCTTCCTTTTCTATTTCGCCAGTCTGTCACCAAATGGTTGTCTGCAAGAGTGTAAATGTGAGACTCTCAAAAAAGGAAATAAATGGTTGAAGAACTCAGACATAGTTTGGAATTCCAGAGAGTTTATGCATATCTCTTTCATTCTGAGTTGTCCTCACAGTTGATATCCTAACATGTCATCCCAACTTTTGTTTGATGCATTCCAGTATGAAAAATAGAAAATAGAAAATGAAGATTGGCTATCTGGAAGTGATTTTCAGTTTGCATTCACTCTTTCACCTCCTTTGACAAGGGAATAACAGATGACACTTCTAAAGTATTTAATTAATATGACTGAGGGTGATGTACAGATGAGTTTGCATCTCTGAATCATCACTGGCCTCTTTGTTAATTGGAGGGGCTTTATGTCCTGTAAGTGTGGAAACAACTTGTGAAACTATCCATAAATCTATAAGTATTTGATGGATTTATCTCAGTAACAAGAACTTGCATTTATATGGCCCCTTTTTTGTGTTGTATCATCCTAAGAAGCTCCATAAAGGCATTATCAAGCAAAATTTGAGCCACGTAAGGAGATGCTGGGACCAAAGGCCAAAAGCGTAGTGAATGAGTTAGCTTTTAAGGAGCATCTTAAAGGAAAAGAGTGATAGAGATATTGAGGATTGGATATTCAATTGCCTGTATAGGTGAAGCCAAATACGAGCGCACTTCGAAAGTAGTGATCTTCGATAATTTCTCAGTCTTTTCATGCTTTTGTGACGTGCTACCATTTTTAAAGGGAGGTAAGAGATGAGAGGAACCAGTGACTCACGTGTCTCTTATTACTTTGCTGTTAAGCTTGTTGAAATGTTTTTACAAAGGCTGGAGAGGGACAAAATCAAATCCTTCAACTTCTTAATGATTGGAATGAACATTGGAATGAGAGTGGGACACATTAGTGTATAGTTGTCAGAGAACACTGGGGAGCCATCATTGGTTGTGACTTCTGATGAAGAATCTTTTAAAAAAAGATAAAATGAGGTGACTCATAAACTCGTATATATTTACAACATAGAAGGGGGACATTTGGCCCATTTTGTCTGCACTAGTCAACAAAGATCTGTCTACACTAATCCCATTTTCAAACATTTGGTGCATAGCCCTGGAGGTCATGACAATGCAAGTAAATATCTAAATATTGCTCACATTTTATGAGAGATTCTGACTGAACCACCCTTTCAGGCAGTGAGTTCCAGATTTTCACCAGTCTATAGGTGAAAAAGATTTCTCTTCAACTCTCCTCTTAGCTTTCTACCTCTAGTTGTTGACCCCTCTATTAATGGCAAATGTATCTTTCTATCTACACTATTTATGCTCCTCAGAATTGTGTACACCTCTATCAGGTTCCTTTGCAGAGGAATAAAAAGTCTACCCCAAGGAAAGCAACCTCAGCCTATCCAATCTTTCCTCATAGCTTAGGCAATCCAGCACAGGCAACATTCTAGTAAATCTTCTTTGCATCCTCTCTAGTGAAATCACATCCTTCCTATAATGTGGTGACCAGAATTACATGTAGAACTTGAATTGTTTCCGAGACAGTGTTTTATACAGCTCCAGTGAAATCTCCCTACACTTGTATTCTGTTCCTCTGCTAATTAGGGCAAGTATCTCAGATGCCTTCTTATTCATCTTAGCTACCTGCCTGGCTACTTTAAATGGAGCAGCACAGACAGGAGAGGTCCCAGGAGCAGACAGACTAGCGATAGGACTGTGTGTGACTTGGGAGTTGTGGCAGTGTGGTTAAAAGGAACAGCATGAGAGGAGACGTCCCAGATGCAGATAGACCAGTGATGGATCTATTTGGGACTTGAGAGCTGTGGCTGCAACATTAAAAGAAGCATCAAGAGAGGGGAAATCTTAGAACTTAACAGAGCTGGATCTCAGGAGTGGTGGCAGTGAGGTTAAAAGGAGAAATGAAGTTCCAGAAACAGAAAGACCAGTAACTGACCTGGGTGACAGTCTGGAGCAGTAGTATTATGGTTAAAAGAAGAAGTGAATAAGGAGAGATTCTAGAAGCCGACAGATCAGGGATGGACCTGTGAAGGACTCGGGAATGATGGCAGTGTGGTTTAAAGGAGCAATGAGTGCAGACAGGTCCCAGAAGCAGACAGACCAGTAATGGACCTGCTCCACAAAACTGAAATGTGATGCCACAGAGAGCAGATAGGCAATTATTGGAGATTTTGTTTTTTGTCCCTTGTGATTGGATATTCATTTAACTTATGGCTGGAAGCACAGCTTTTAAACTTTATATGGATAATTCATTGTTTAGTTTTTTTAAAACTAAATTTGTTCACTTGGTAGAGTCAAGTGGTTCTGGTTGTTTATCCAACATAAACAAGAATAAGATTTTTCTAGTGAATACTTTAAGTCACAAAGGAATAATAAGTAAAATTAAAGCGCAAATTCGTATTCTATTAAATTCGGATATGTTTGGGGAGCTTAGGCCTGTGATTTGCACATCCTGCCTTAGATGATTAGTGTGATCTAGATGATCATGTATGAAAGAGGTGACTCCAGCTACAGCAACTCAAGCTTTAGGTTTGGAGTGAGGTAGAGAGGTGTGTGGATAGCACATCTCAAGATGTGGTAATCGAATAGGAATGAGTGCCTACCAAAAAGGAGAAGGGATTCTGGCAGCTAGTGAGGGAATCCTTGCTTGATTAAATTGCCTTATGTATCTGATGACTGAATATTTGGTCACTTTTGTGGACCATGAAGCTGCTAACCCTCTGCTCTCCTGCTTGCTGCAAACCTCCAGGCAATAGTCTGTTGCTGTCTGGTTTTGAAAAGTGCCTGCCAGTACTGGTTTCCCCATCTAGGCTATACCTGGTACCACTAATTAGATGCCAAATGCACATCCAACTCAGTTAGGGTCTTTAACTTTACAAAATGTGTCATGCCACTGATGTTGATATAATGTAGGATCAGGACTCAGAAATGTTTTGGCCATTAATTCCCTGACCCTAGATTGAAAATCAAGCCTCGAGAGTCGGAGAAATTTAGGGAGGCAGTCCCCTAATTCTGAAGAGATCAGGAGTGCACATATCTCCGGGGATTTGGACAAAGTCATAGAAACGGAAAAGGGGTGAGGCTGTTGATGAATTTCAGAACAGGGTTGAGCATTTTACTTTGAGATGGTAGCTAATGTAGGCCAATGCAGATCAGTGCACATGGTGCGATGGATGTGCAAGACAAATGGTAACAGGCAGCTGAGTTTTAAATTAGGTCATGTTTATGGACAGTGTGAGATAGATTGGGAGAGCATTGGATTAGCCAGTCTAGACGTAATTATGATACGGACAAGGGTTGCTGCAGCAGAAGAGTTAAGTCAGGAACAAAACCAAGAACTATGAGAATGATCGAAGTAGGTGGTCTTTCTGATGGCGTAACATATAGTCATCAGCTTATCTTTGGTTCACAAATGTTAACTGTAGAAGGTAGTTTTAAACCTGTCAATAAAGGAGCACTCAGCTAACTGGGATCCAAGAGAATTTCAAATCACTGAGGCAATTAATTCCTTGCAAAGGAATGTAGAATGTCTGGTTTAGGGCTGTGTAATTTCAGGAGCTACTGCATTTGGGAAAAAAAAGTGAACACTGTTCAATTGTTCTCAACCTGAGATAGAGATGTGAGATGCAGTAAGGAGGGTTACAACTGCATTTATGCATTTACACTGGAAAAGCATTGGCTGTGACTTCACTTATCTGTGGAAGGTGTGTTTGTGGTGATGGCATTTCACATATTGAAATATGTGTTGTCTTATGGCTTACAGCAGTGGGGAGGTGATGGCTTAGTGGTATTAGCACTAGGCTGTTAATTCAGAGATCCAAGTGGTGTTCCGGGGGATCTGGTTTCAAATTCTGCTATGGCAAATGGTGAAATTTGAATTCAATTAATATCTGGAATTAAGAGTATGATGATGATTGTTGGGGAAAACGCCATCTGGTTCACTAATGTCCTTACCTGGTCTAGCCTACATGTGACTCCAGACCCACATCCCATGAATGGATAAAAAGAAATGTAATTCAACTTGAAGGGATGCACTTATGGTTTTGTTACATTACATATGAGCAAACATTATGAAGCTCTCAGTTTCCAACTCTGTTCTATTGAAGTATGAAATGCTGAGTGAAGAGTGCTTCAGTACATCTGAATTGATTAGCTTGGGTCCAGACATGCAAGTGCCTGTGATTTTGTTTCTAAATTCATTTATGGGAGATGAGTGTCACTGGCTAATCCATCTGTAATTGCACAGAGGGCAGTTAAGTGTCAACCATATTGCTGTGGGTCTGGAGTCACATGTAGGTCTGCCTAGGTAAGTTTGGCAGTTTTATTCCCTAAAGCATATTGTGGAATAAACTTGTAAATATCAGAAGCTGTAATAAAAGGTCATTGAATTCTTCATTACCATGTGACCCATGTCTCATATTTATAGTATGAGAGCTAACAAAGATGTCATAATGTGATAATTGCAGATACTCAGTATATCTCATCCCCTCATGCCATTGTGGCAACTGGTAGTAAACACAAGTAACTGCTTACAAAATAAACCTCACTGAAGGTTAGACAGCCTGCGATCTTAAAGCATTCAGATGGAATGAGATGAGGAGAAGCTTCTTTATTCAGAGAGCTGTTAGGATTTGAAATGTTTTGCTTGGGGTATTGGTGGAGGTGGATTACATAGGAAATTTCAAAAGAGAGCTGGATATACATTTGAAAGTGATGAATTTAGAGGGCTACGGAGATAGGGGTGGGGATTGGGACCAGTTGGGCAGCTCTTTTGGGAGCTGGTACAGACACAATGGGCCAAATGGCCTCTCTCTGTGCTGTAAATTTCTTTGAATAAGTTTGCAGGAGTACAGATCTCCAGATTTACCTTTTCTCTAATTAAAGTTCAAGACTTGTCAAGTTAGAAGCCCTCTATCTAAATCATCTACAGCATTTCTATTCTTCAAATAGCTCTTGAAGAGTTGTATGATAATTAATAAAAATTAATTACTTTCCCGTTGTTCCTTCCTCTCTGAATGGAAACATCATGACCCTGATTCCATCACAGTGCTAAATGTAGCACAAGGTATTTTAACCAATAGCAGAGGATTGCATGGAAGAAACTCGCAGGAGCTGCTGTTTGGTTTCTAACAATAGTTGCTTTTACCAGTATATAAGTTTACCTCAGAACTGCATATTCATGAATGTTAAGACTATCAAGACAATCATTTTCCTCTGTAATTTAATTACAAAAGCATATCTAAGTTTTACTGAAATCAGTCACTACAATTGAAATCTAACCAATTTTTTTAGAATGCACTGTTATACGTGCTGCAGAACAGTTTTCTGGTTGTCTGGTGACAAATCCTTAAAAGGTGGCCCTATTGGGATTTTGAGTACATCTTTTAAAATTATTCGTAAATATGATAGCATGGGGAAAAGATTGTCACCGATGCATTCAGCAGTGTCAAATTCTCAATGAAGAGAAGGTGGAAGCTGTTTTTAGAGAAATGGGTATAAAAGCAGTAAAATGTGCCTTCAACAGACAAAATTTTTAATTCAGTCTTGGGTCGTGGGTGGCAATGGCTGACCTGCATTTATTTCCTGCCCCTAGTTGCCCTTGAGAAGGTGATGTTGAGCTGCCTTCTTGAACCGCTGCAGTCCATGCACTGTAGGTAGACACACAATGCCCTTAGGGAGGGAATTCCAGGATTTTGATACATTGACAGCAAAGGAACAATGGTATATTTCCAAGTCAGGATGGTGACTGACTTGGAGGGGAACTTGCAAGTAGTGGTATTCCCATGTATTTGCTGCCCTTGTCCCTCTAGATGGATGTGATCATTACTTCGGAAGATTCTGTCAAAGGAACTTTGGTGAATTTCAACAGTGCATCTTGTAGATGGCACACACTGCTATTGAGTGTCATTGGTGGAAGGAATGAATGCTTGTGGATATGGCGCCAATCAAGCAGGCTGCTTTGTCCTGGATTGTGCCAAGCTTCTTGACTGTTGTTGGCGCTGCACCCATTGAGGCAAATGGAAGTATTTCATCATACTCCTGACTTGTGCCTTGTAGAGATATTGGACAAGCTTTGGGGAGTCAGGAGGTGAGCTACTCACTGCGGTATTCCTAGCCTCTGACCTGCTCTCGTAGTCACTGTATTTATATTGTGAGTCCACTTGAGTTTCTAGTTAATAGTGACCCTTGAATGCTGATACTGGGGGATTCAGTGAATGTCAAGGGGTGGTGGTTAGATTGACTTGTATTGGAGATGGTCATTGTCTGGCATTTGTGTGGCACAAATGTTACTTGTCACTGGTCAGCTCAAGCCTGGATTTTGTTTAAGCTGAAGCCATAAGACTTCATTGGGTCCAGAGTCAGTTTTGAGGACTCCTGGGGTAACTCCGTCTTGACTGTATACCACTGTGTCACCACCACTCATCAGTCTGTCCTGCCAATGGGACAGGACATATCCAGGTGATGGTGGTGTCTTGGACATTGTTGTAAGGTATGATTCTATGAAAATGACCTATGTCAGGCTGTTGCTTCACTAGTCTTTGAGACAGCTCTCCTAATTCTGGGCATAGATGTTAGTAAGGAGGACTTCGCAGGGTCAACAGGGCTGTTTCTGCCACTGTCTTTTCCAGTGACTGTGTTGGCACCAGGTGGTCCATCTAGTTTTATTTATTTGTTGAGACTTTGTGCGATTGTTACAAGTGAATGGCTTTCTAGGCCAATTCAGAGGGTAGCTGAGAGTCAACTACTTTGCTGTGGCTGCGGAGTCACATGTAGGCCAGACCAGTTGAGGATGGCAGATTTCCTTCCCTGAAGGACATTACTGAGCCAAATGGGTTTTTCTGACAATGGTTTCATGGTCATCATTAGATTCTTAATTCCAGATTTTTTTATTAATTGAATTCAAATTCCACCATCGACCATGGCAGGATTCAAACTCATGTCCCCAGAACATTAACTAACTTTCTGGATTAATAGTCTAGCAATAATAACCCTCAATATGTCCTGAATATTAAGGCATGAAGGCAGAAGGTGAAAACCAAGAAAGGACAGGGTTAAAGGATTAAATGCAGAGAATGAATCATTAATTATGTTGTGGTAGATATTATTATGTCAGATAGAATACATATTTGCCATATTTAAATGAAGCACTCCTAGAACAACTGATGTCAGATTTAAAGTTTTCAAACTGCTGGATGGATGAAGAGAAGATTTTTTTGGTGTTCTTTGTATCTGTCAGTTGCTCTGACCTTGCTTTCCCATCCTCCTGATCATTGACTTTTCTTCTCCCATCGGTCTCTTCACTTTTCATCTTATTCCCTCCTCCTCATTCAATCAGCAAAGTTTCGCTGCTGAATTTCTCTGACAATTTCAGCAATAAGAAACAGGTTGAAATACAATTATCAGAGAGTTGCTGTTTTGACTTTGACAGGACCACTATCTGTCATGCTGCTGTTTGGCCATTTGCCCAGCTGGAGATGTCAGGGCCAGTATACCAAAGACTATGTGACTACCTGTTTAGGACAAAGTACATGAACTAAATATCCGCATCTTTATCACAGTATTGTCCACGAGACAGAACAGCACGAGATATTAGCCCACTGAGATTTCATTGCAAAAGTGGCTGAAATTAGGAAGCAGACAAAATTGCAAACAAGACCAATTGAAGAATTGATTTTTAAAAAAATAATTTGTCATAAGTGGGCATTGCTGGTTAAGTCAACATTGCCAGTCCCACGAGGAGCTCGAACAGTTCATACACTTCACTAACACCTTCCACCCCAACCTTAAGTTTACCTGGACCATCTCTAACACCTCTCTCCCCTTCCTGGACCTCTCTGTCTCCATATCGGGCAACGACCTAGAAACCGATATTCATTTCAAGCCCACCGACTCCCACAGCTACCTAGAATGCTCCTCCTCCCACTCACCTTCCTGCAAAAATGCTATCCCCTATTCCCAATTCCTTCGCCTCCGCCGCATCTGCTCCCAGGATGAGGCATTCCACTCCCGTACATCTCAGTTGTCCTCGTTTTTCAAGGACCGTAACTTCCCCTCCTTGGTGGTCGAGAACGCCCTCAACCGTGTCTCCCACATCTCCCGCACCTCATCCCTCACACCCCGTCCACGCAATAAGAACCAAAAAAGAATCCCCCTCGTCCTCACGTACCACCCCACCAACCTCCGGATCCAACGCATCATCCTCCGACACTTCCGCCATCTGCAATCCGACCCCACCACCAAAGACATCTTTCCCTCCCCACCCTTATCTGCTTTCCGGAGGGACAACTCTCTCCGTGACTCCCTTGTCCGCTCCACACTCCCCTCCAGCTCCACCACACCCGGCACTTTCCCCTGCAACCGCAGGAAGTGCTACACCTGCCCCCATACCTCCTCCCTCACCCCCATCCCAGGCCCCAAGAAGACTTTCCACATCAAGCAGATGTTCACCTGCACATCTGCCAATGTGGTATACTGCATCCGCTGTACCCGGTGTGGCTTCCTCTACATCGGGGAAACCAAGCGGAGACTCGGGGACCGCTTTGCAGAACACCTACGCTCGGTTCGCAACAAACAACTGCACCTCCCAGTCGCGAACCATTTCAACTCCCCCTCCCATTCCTCTGACGACATGTCCATCCTGGGCCTCCTGCAGTGCCACAACGATGCCACCCGAAGGTTGCAGGAACAGCAACTCATATTCCGCTTGGGAACCCTGCAGCCCAATGGTATCAATGTGGATTTCACAAGTTTCAAAATCTCCCCTCCCCCCACCGCATCCCAAAACCAGTCCAGCTCGTCCCTGCCTCCCTAACCTGTTCTTCCTCCCACCTATCCCCTCCTCCCACCTCAAGCTGCACCTCCATCTCCTACCGACCAACCTCATCCCGCCCCCTTGACCTGTCCGTCCTCCCTGGACTGACCTATCCCCTTCCTAACTCCCTACCTACACTCACCTTTACTGGCTCCATCCCCGCCTCTTCAACCTGTTTGTTTCCTCTCCACCTAACCTCTCCTCTATCCCTCTTCTATCCGCCTCCCACTCTCTCCCTATTTATTTCAAAACCCCCTTCCCCTTCCCCTTTTCTGATGAAGAGTCTAGGCCCGAAACGTCAGCCTCTCTGCTCCTATGATGCTGCTTGGCCTGCTGTGTTCATCCAGCCCTGCACCTTGTTGTCCCAGTCCCTAACTTCCTTTGAGAAAGTGGTAGTGAGCTGCCTTCTTGAATCATTGCAAGCCATGTGGTGTAGGTATTGCCAAAGTACTATTGGAGAAGGGAGATCCAGGATTTTGACCCAATGATAATCATGAGACGGTGATATATTTCCAAGCCAGGGTGGATATGGCTTAGTGGTGAACTTGAAGTTGAAGGTGTTCCTATACATCCGCTCCCCTTCTCTTTTAGGAGGCTGCACATTTGAAACTGCTGTTGGCGGAACCTTGGATAGTTACTGCATTGCATCTTGTAGATAATAAGCTAGTATAGTGAATCACTGGTGAAGGGAGTAGACATCAAGGGTGGTGAACATGGTCCCAATCAGGTGTGCTGCTTTGTTCTGGATGGTATTAAGTTTATTTTTAGCATTATTAACACTACACCCATCCAGGCAAGTGGAGAGTGTTCTGTCACACTCCTGACTTATGGCTTGTAGATGGCAGAAGGCTTGAGGAGTGAACAAGAATCCTGAGCCTTAAGCCAGCCCTTGTACCATGAATATTTATATGGCTGGCCTAATTAAATTCCTCATTAATAGTCACCCCAAGGATGTTGATAGTCTGTGATTCAGTGACAGTAATACCATTGAACATCAAAGGGCAAAGTGTACGTTATCTGATATTGGAGATGGTCACTGCCTGGTACTGGTACTTGTGTGGTGTGAGCAAGTTATCAGCCAAAGCCTAACTATTGACCAGCTCTTGTAACATATGAACATACACTCCTCCAATTCCTGTGGAGTTTTGAATGGTGCTGACTTTTGTTCAAACAGCAGTGCACATCTCCACGCTTGACTTTGTAATAAAAGGAAGGTCATTGATGAATCAGCTGAAGATGGTTGGGCTCAGGACATTACCCTGAGGAACTCCTACAGAGATCAGAAGAGATTTACCAGGATGTTGCTGGATACGGAAGGTTTAAACTATAAAGAAAGCCTGGGACTTTTTTCACTGGAGTGTATGAGGTTGGGAGACGACATTATAGGAGTTTATAAAATAATGAGGGGTACATAGATTGCTGTCTTTTCCCTAGAATGGAGTTTTCAAGGGGGCGTATTTTTAGAGAGTAACGAGAGTTTTAAAAAGTCATGAGGGGCAAAACTTTTACACAGAGGGTGGTTTGTGTGTGGAATGAACTTCCTGAGGAAGTGGTGGATGTTGGTACAATTACAATGTTTAAAAGACATTTGGAGAAGTACATGAATTAGAAATGTTTGTAAGGATAGGGGCCAGGACCAGGCAGGTGGGACTGGTTTAGTTTGTGGTTATGGTTGGCATGGACCGGTTGGACCAAAAGGTGTGTTTCTGTGCTGTATGACTCTGAGTCTATGACTCTATGTGATGATTGATCTCTACCACCCACAACTACAACCATCTTTCCTTGTGCTATTCATGATTGCAACCAATGGAGAATTTTCCCCCAATTCCCATTGACTCCCACGTTTGTTAAGAATCCTTGAAGCCGTTTTTATTCAAATGCTGCCTTGATAGCAAGGCACTCACTCCTATCTGACTTCTGGAGTGAACTGAAGCTCAGCTCTTATCCATGTTTGGATTGAGGCTGGAATGAGGTCAGGAGCTGGGTGGCCCTGCTGGAACATGAACTGTGAGTAAGTGTGCAGGGTATGTTAATGAATCCTTCCATCACTTTCTTGATGGGGTCAGAGTAGACTAATGGGGTAGTTATTGACTGTGTTGAACTCATCCAGTTTATTGTAGACAGATAGTACCAGAGGTATGAGGGGAACAGCAGCAAGTGGAGAAGGCAACAGATAAAAATGTTTTTTGGGGCAGTGAGTTCCAAAGGTGACTACCCTTTTTGAGAAGTGCTCCTAACCTTACACTTAAATAGCCACATTTGAAAATTAAGCTTGTATCCTCCTCCTCTGGGTTATGCCACCCTAAGAACTGGTTTCAGTGTCTTTTCTACCCAATCCATTTATCACCCTAAACAGCTTGACTCCTCATTAACCTAAACGTGAGAGAAAACGAACCACCCTTTTGTGACCTGCCTTCGTAGTTTAGAACTTATCACTCTGGAAGGAGTGTACTGTAGGTAATACAAGCAAGACATTATTCCTGAATGTTGGTGGTTGGATGTGAGTGCCACATTCCATGTGGAGGTGATTATGTGAGGGGAATGTATTGGTAGGCAGTTGACTGGGAGCCAGCACCTGTCTCTAGGACTGACGTAAAGCAAAAAGGGGCACTTTTGTATCTTCCCAGGGCCTATACTCTGGTAAGCATCCTTTTAAAATATATTGTTTGGGTGGCAGTCTCTAGCAGATTCTTCAAACATCCCCAATTATGTCATTTGTAGATGTATTAATCCTGAAGACATCAGTCTCTGCAGCTACTGCTGTAAGGCTTTCACTTTTGGTGGGAGATACTAAAACAACTGAAAGACACTATATTTGGATTTTTAAAAATGCTTATTTCAGGCTTAGTTCCTGGATACCTATCCTTCAGCCTTTATCATTATGGCAGGTGGTATATCTCAATCAAACACCATCCATTATATTGGATGCTCAGGCAACTGAAAAACAGGCATAGAAATGAATTTCTAGGCTGAAAACAGTTGATTAACTCAATGAAATGAAGAGATTTGTCAATATTTTTATGGAGTCATAGAGATATACAGCATGGAAACAGACCCTTTGGTCCAATTCCTCCATGCTGACCAGATATCTGAAATAAATATAATCCCATTTGCCAGCATTTGGCTCATATCCCTCTAAACCCTATCTATTCATATACCCATCCAGATGTCTTTTAAATGTTGTAATTGTATCAGCCTCCACCACTTCCTCTGGCAGCTCATTCCATACACACACCAGCCTCTGTGTGGAAAAGTTGCCCCTTAGAGCCCTTTTAAATCTCTCCCCTCTCACCTTAAACCTATGCCCTCTCATTTTGGACTCCCCCACCTCTGGGAAAAATACCTTGTCTATTTACCCTATCCATGCCCTTCATGATTTTATAAGGTCACCCCTCAGCCTCCGATGGTCCAGGGAAAATAGACCCTCTCCTTATTTAGCCTCTCCCTATATCTCAAACCCTCCAACCCTGGAAACATCCTTGTAAATCTTTTCTGAACCCTTTCAAGTTTCACAACATCCTTCCTACAGCAGGGAGACCAGAATTGAATGCAGAATGCAGATACTGGCCTAACCAATATCCTATACAGCCGCAACATGACCTGCCAACTCCCATACTCAATGCACTGACCAATAAAGGCAAACATACCAAATGCCTTCTTCATTATCCTACCCACCTGTGACTCCACTTGCAAGGAACTATATGATTAGGAACTGTTCATTTCAACACTAGTGCTTTCGAAAACTGTGTTTAAGTTAATATATTTATGTGGTCACCAGTAACAAAAATTGTAACGTAAAGTAGATTGTCAGTTATACGTACAGGATTAGAAGCTTAACATTACGAGAACTATTTCTTCATACTAAGTTCCCTTGTAGTTGTTGCAGGTTGAGCTGCACTGTTATAATTGCACCAACAGCTTAGGTGTAGGATTGGCATCCTTCCAACTCCAGCAGCCGATGGAAGTGCAGCTTCGAACTTAGTGAGGTCAGGTGAGATCATCTGGAGAACTACCTCTGATGGCTGAATAAGTTGACCTGGAAAGGCAAAGACCACCACACATGTGGTTGTTCCCTATCTACAATGCAGGATGATCTCTGTCAATGTCTTATTTGTAGGACTGGCAGCTGCTTCTGAAAGCATATGTTGTGGCAGTGGCAAACTCATGCCCACAGCTGGTGCCCCTGCCTATGTTAGTCGTAAACTAGAGTTTGGCACCTACTGTAGCATGCTTCAATAAATTAAGTTTTAATATTCTTGCCACCAATTACATCTATACTATTTTTACTCAGGTGTAGCAATAAATCTGTGACCATTTTATTTGAATATTCCAGAGAAATAAGCTACCATTAGACCTGATTTCTATAAATTAACAGCTGACATTTTCTTGAATTTGGAAAATAGTGTTCTCAGCAATTATTGAATTGCTTTTTGTGTCTGTGAAGCTGAAGCTAGTAATGTGATGCTCAGCTACATGTTCAGATAAAGTTATAAGGTTAAGCGTAGTCAAAGGTAAGGATCTTTAGAAACTGACCTAAACCTCTATGTAACAATGTTTCCGCATTCAGAAATTCAGTCAGTTTTCCCATTTGTAAACTTGTATTTATCACCAGACATATCCTACACCACTGTCCTAATCACAGTAATAGACAGAAATGCTGAATGCTGAGTGAGTTCACAGAAACTTGATGTTAAATGGGTAAAGGGGAGCCATCAGAAAGAGAAGTGGAAAGCTAATACATAGATTGTCCCAAAGAAGACATCTGGAGAGGTGACAAAAACCATGATCAAAGAGATGGATTTTGAGGAGCAACTTAAAGGAGGAGAGTGAAGCAGCAAAATGGTGTGTTTTAGCAAATGTATTTTAGAGTTCTTTGCACCCTGAAGAAGTTTCTAACTAGATTCCAATTGCTAGGACTTAAGCTGTTTGGGAAGAGTTCACCTGAACTTTGAAAAACAGCAATCGATAATTCAACAGTTCTTAGCCATAGATAGTAGGACCTGCAGATGCTGGAGAATCTGAGATAACAAGGTGTAGAGCTGGATGAACACAGCAGGCCAAGCAGCATCAGAGGAGCAGGAAGGCTGACGTTTCGGACCAAGACCCTTCTTCATTCTTTCAAACTACTAATGCTTCCTGCTCTCTGCAATTCTCACTTATTCACTGAGGAAATTAACTTCCATTATACTCAACTGTCCTGGTTACGATAGGTGGCTTAGGGGGTTGGGGTGGGTGTTGACATACATAAGGATCTTCATCCCATATGAAGACAAAATGATAGGTTTGGCCAGGTAAGAGTAAATTCACTCGTGGGGATTTGGAAATCTCCATGGGAAACCAGTCCAGTCAGCTGTATTGTTCTGTGCTGTGCTGCTGTCCAATTGTCAACAAACCCAACTCGCTCTTAATATGCACAGGCAGTTGCAGAACGTTCTGCTCTAAGAAACTATCTCTAAAATATTGAATGAGCTCCTCATCCAGGCTGTTACTGCCAATCTGATTTCTCTAGTCTATATTAAACTAAAATTGTGCCATCCCTTTATTACAAGTGCGTAGTATTTCTTCATGTGCACTTTGTCCCTCATTGTAGTTACTCTGAGGGCATCTGTTGACTACTCACACTGGACACTTCCTTCCTCTACTATTCTCAATCTCCACCAAAACCAATTTTACATCCGGACTTCCTGATCCAGGGTCTCCCACTATTGCACAAATGTCATCCTTAATTAACTGTGCCAGCTCTCTACCTCTATGCAGATTCTTCTTATAGCACACTTTGTTTTAACTGGTACCTTATAAACCAGCAGAAATTATACATCTCAAATACCAAAAGTTTAGTAGTTTATTGTGATCACCACGATGTCAGATAAGTCAGTTAAGAGTCCAAGTGAGAAGGCTGTTGGTAAGTTTTATTTAAGGCAAAGTTTCATTACTATTTGTGATTTATGCTGTAAATAAAGTATAACAGTGAATTGTATACCCCTGCATTACATTTCTATTACTTAGTGTGTGTTTTTACATTAATTATTGGAACATCTTGATTATCTGGAATATGTGATCAACCAGCACACACTGGTACCACAAGTGCAGGTTAATAAAAGGTTTGCTGTCTTTATGAATGTCAGATATTAATATTCAGGACCGAATTCTTGTCATCTGAAACCATGCTTCCAACAGTTCAGGCTATCAGATCATATTAATTTATTTTATTTTAATATACATTAGTAATTTGTTTGCATAGTCATAGATGTAATGTCTATTCAGATACAGAGCTCTTGGTTTTATATTTTTGTTATCTTTGTAACATCTCGCCTTGATTGTTGGTATATTCCTTTTTTTTCTACTCTGCTATCCTGCCTTTCTCTGAATCTCATTTCTCATGCTACTATTTTACTCTCTTGCCTTGTGTCTATTCTTTAATATACAAGATCTTCCCAAATTTAATCCCTTGTCCCCACTGTTTGGTTTAAAACCCTCTTGACTTCTCTAGTTTGCAGTCTGCAAGAACACTGGCCTCAGCACAGTTCAGGTATAGATTGTTCTAATGACACATCACCCTTTTGCCTCAATACTGGTATAAATTTACCACATACCTGAACCAACTGCTCCCACACAGTCTTTGAGGCACATACTCATCCCTCTAATTTTATGTAGCATATGCCAATTTGTGCGAGGCTCAGGTAATAATACAGAGATTATATCCTTTGAGTTTCTACCTTTTTAATTTAGTGCCTAACTCCTTGTACTCTGCATTCAAAACCTAATACTTGGTTCTACCTGTGTTTTGGTAACTACATGGATCGCAGCCACTAGATTTTTCTTCTCCTATTGCAAGTTACTTTCCAGTCTGAACAGATGTCACAAAGCCTGGCACTGGGCAGGCAACACATCTGGCTCGACTCTCGCTCTTTGCTGCAAAAAGAAAGGTGTCAATCCTCCTCACAATATTATCAACTATCACTATATTCCTTGCTGCTCCCTCACTTGAATGTATTCTTGCATCACAATACTATTCTAAGTTTGTACACCCACCCTGAAGCCTGCACTCACCCAAACAGGTTGGGAGAACCACAAAACAATTGGGCAATTAAAAGAGGTTGAAACTCTGGAATTCCTGCTTTCTCGGTCCACTTACCAGCCTCATTTACAGTCACAACCTCCTGTCTCTAATCACTGACCGAATCAGACGATTCTAAATAGTGTGACTGCTTACTGGTACAAAGAATCCAGGTAAACATCCCCCATGCTGATGCATTGCAGTGTCTGCAATTCATCTTCCAGCTCATAAACTCTAAACCAAAGCTGGTCAAACTCCAAGTGCATACTGCAGAGCTGTTTGCCCTGGATCACAATGGCATCCAGGAGTTCCCACAAACTGCACCTTGATGTATCCCCTGAGCCGCCATCTTTAATGAGTTTTGATTATTTAATTATATGATTCGCTTACGTTGCCTTTTAAATATTTTATTAACATAAACAACAATTTGTATAAAATGTTAAAATTTAATGGAAATGTCTGTAATTACTTACCAGAGACTCATCAAACAGTTAGTTCCTTTCTATATAGTTAAGCAAGAACAAAATCCAATCAGCTCCAATGAATCTAGCTTTGTCTCTGACTTGGGGTTTTCTGACTTGGGGTTTTCACTTCACCAGTGTGCTCCAGCCATCAAAACCTTCTCTTAAGAAGACTTATCATCTGTTGCACCAAGGCCCTGGTTGAAGAGTGGCTCGTGTTGCATCTCCTCTGCGTGAGAAAACAGTGCAGCCTTCAAACAAACATGAACTGAGTGTACATCAGGAAAGTAGGCTAAGAACCATAAGATGCATCTGTCCATCTGCTCAAAGGAACAGTAAATACACATCGAGCCATGTAACTTCTATTGATAACTTTGAACTTTGCACAATTCTAAAGATCAATACAATATGTCAGTGTAATTTATACTTCTGAAAACGAGAGACAATTTCAGAAAATTATACTAAAAAGTGCTTGATCCCCTTGAAATTGGTAGTAGTATCCCAGTGCCATGAGCTAGTGAGAGCAGGAATAGGACGGTAGAGCAGATGAATGTGTAGCTGGTGCAGGAGAGAAGGATACACATTTTTGGATTATTGGAATCTCTTCTGAGGTGGAAGTGGCCTGTATAAGAAGTATGGGTTGCACTTGAATTGGAAGGAGACTAATATACTGGTGGGGAGATTTGCTAGAGCTGCTCAGGAGACTTTAAACTAGTAAGGGGGCCATGGATGGGACCCAGGGAGATAGTGAGAAAAAAGATCAGTCTGAAACTGGTGCAGTTGGGAAAAGAAGCAAGTCAAACAGTTAAGACAAGTAGGAACAAAGCAGAGAATGAGATAGGACTGATGAACTAACCTGTGTTTATTTCAATGCAAGAGGCCTAACAGGCAAGGCAGATGATTTGGCATGGTTGGAGCATGGGACTGGGATATCATAGTGATTACAGAAACGTGGCTTGGGGACGGACAGGGCTGGCAGCTTAATGTTCCAGGGTATAGATGTCGTAGGAAGGAGGGAAAGGTGGGCAAGAGAGGAGGAGGAAGTGGTGTTTTTGATTAGGGATAATATTACGACTGTACTTAGGGAGGATATTCCTGAGAATACTTCCAGGTAAGTTATTTGGGTGGAACTTAAAAATAAGAAAGGGATGATCACTTTATTGCAATTGTATTACAGACCCAACCAATAGTCAGTGGGAAATTGAGAAGCAAATTTGTAGGGAGATCTCAGTTGTCTGTAAGAATAATAGGGTGGTTATGGTAGAGGATTTTAACTTTCCAAGCATAGATTGGGACTGCCATAATGTTAAGGGCATGGATGCAGAGGAACTTGTTAAGTGTGTACGAAAACATTTTCTTATGCAGTAAGTGGATGTACCTACTAGAGAAGGTGCAAAACTTGACCTACTTTTAGGAAATAAGGCAGGGTAAGCGACTGAGGTGTCAGTGGGGGAGCACTTTGGGGCCAGTGATCATAATTATATTAGTTTTAAAATATAGATGGAAAAGCATAGACTGGATCTAAAAGTTAAAGTTCAAAATTGGAGAAAGGCCAATTTTTATGGTATTACGTAAGGACTTTCAAAAGTTGATTGGGGTTGGGGAGCGGATGTTCGCTGGTAAAGGGACTGCTGGAAAATGGGAATCCTTCAAAAATGAGATAACGAGAGTCCAGAGACTGTAGAGTCCTGTTAGGATGAACAGCAAGGCTGGTAGGTGTAAGGAATGCTGGATGACTAGAAACATTGAGGTTTTTGTTAAGAATAAAAAGGAAGCTTATGTCAGGTGTAGACAGCAGAAATCAAGTGAATTCCTGGAACAGTATAAAGGCAGTAGGAGTACACCTAAGAGCGAAATCAGGAAGGCAAAAAGGGGACATGAGCTAGCTTTGGCAAATAGGGTTAAGGAGAATCCAAAGGGATTCTACAAATACGTGAAGAACAAAGGGGTAGTGAGGGAGAGAATAGGGCCCCTTAAAGATCAGCAAGGCCACCCATGTGTGGAACTGTGGGAAAATAGAGAGATACTAAATGAGTATTTTGCATCAATGTTTATTGTGGAGAAGGATGTGGAAAATCGAGAACATGGGGAAATAAATAGGGACATCTTGTAAAATGTACGTATTACAGAGGAGGAGGTGCTGGAAGTCTTAAAATGCTGAAAGATTGATAAATTCCCAGGATCTGACCAGGTGTACCCTAGAATTCTGAGGGAAGCTAGGGAAGTGATTGCTGGGCTCCTTGCTGAGTTACTTGTATCATTGATAGCCACAGGTGAGGTGCCGGAAGACTGGAGTTTGGCTAAAATGGTACCATTATTTAAGAAAAGTGGTAAAGGAAAGCCAGGAAACTATAGACCTGTGAGCCTGACATCAGTGATGGGAAAGCTGTTGGAGGGGATTCTGAGGGACAGGATTTACATGTATGTGGAAAGGCAAGGACTGATTAGGGATAGACAAAATGGCTTTGTGCGTGGGAAATCGTGTCTCACTAGCTTGATTGAGTTTTTTGAATAAGTGACAAAGAGGATTGATGAAGGCAGAGCAGTGGACATGATCTATATGGACTTCAGTAAGGCGTTCGACAAGGTTCCATGTGGTAGTCTGATTAGCAAGGTTAGATCAAATGGAATGCAGGGAGAACTGCAATTTGGATACAGGACTGGCTCGAAAGCAGGAGACAGGGGGTGATGATGGAGTGTTGCTTTTCAGACTGGAGACCTGAGGCCAGCAGCATGCCACAAGAATGGGTGCTGAGTCCGCTGCTTTTTGTCATTCACATAAATGATTTTGATACGAACATAGGCGGTATGGTTAGTAAGTTTGCAGATGACACGAAGGATTGGTGGTGTAGTGGACAGGAAAGGTTACCTCAGAGTACAATGGAACCTTGATCAGATGGGACAATGGGCCGAGAAGTGGCAGATGAAGTATAACCTAGATAAATGTGAGGTGCTGCGTTTTGCAAAGGCAAATCAGGGCAGGACTTAATACACTTAATGGTAAGGTCCAGGCAAGTGTTGGTTCACAGTTCCTTGAAAGTGGAGTTGTAGCTAGACAGCATAGTGAAGAAGGCATTTGGTATGCTTGCCTCTATTGGTCAGTGCACTGAGTGTAGGAGTTGGGAGGTCATATTACAGCTGTACAGGACATTGGTTAGGCCACTATTGGAATACTGCATTTAATTTTGGTCTCCTTGCTATAGGAAAGATGGTGTGAAACTTGAAAGGGTTCAGAAAAGATTCACAAGGATATTGCAAGGATTGGAGGATTTACGCTATAGGGACAGGCTGAATAGGCTGGGACTGTTTTCCTGGAGCGTTGGAGGCTGAGGGGTGACCTTATAGAGGTTTATAAAATCATGAAGGGCATGGATAGAGTAAATAGAGTATTTTCCCCGGGGTGGGGGAGTCCAAAACTAGAGGGCATAGGTTTAAAGTAAGAGGGGAAAGATTTGAAAGGGACCTAAGGGGCAACTTTTCACACAGATGGTGGTGCGTGTATGGAATGAGCTGCCAGAGGAAGTGGTGGAGGCTGGTACAATTACAACATTTAAAAGGCACCTGGATGGGTACATGAATAGGAAGGTATAGAGTGTTATGGGCCAAATGCTGGCAAATGGGACTAGATTAATGTAGGATATCTGGTCGGCACAGATGAGTTGGACCGAAGGGTCTCTTTCTACGCTGTACAACTGATTGACTCAAAGCTACATGAGTGAATGTTGGTAAAATAATAAATAAATCTGAACCAAAATTGTGACGGTGCTGCTGTACATCCTTAAATTACATTACTAAGTTGGCAAAGAAAGAATGTTTATGGCAGATGGAATGACTTCCCATACATCCATGCGCTAACTCTCACTGGGAAAGGTGAAATTGTTCATGGTTATGTTCTACTTCAATAATACTGCTAATTCTGTAACTTCTTTGCATTTAGAATATGAACATCTCAAAATTATTAACTAAAAATTATGAAGTGCTCTGTTCTAGAAAAGAATATTAATTGTATTGAGCTAAAGAATAGCTGATAGGAGAGTGTACATATATTGAATAGGGTAAAGAACCATAAGTCTATTATAAAGGTAAGTAGTTCAGCAATAGATAACAATATATTAGGTTATACAACAATGGTATTTGGCCAAATTAGTATAAGTTAATAACATATTGTTCAGATCACATTTTGAATAGTTGGGATGACTTTCTTTGGTTTTCTAAGTCTAGTCACATCAATAACAAAGCCACAAAGGCTTTCCCTGATCAATATCTAGTGAAACTGGAATCATTTTCAAGAAATCATCGTATATTGGTTCAACATCAAATTCAACATCAACAAGGGTACAAAATGGTTGATAGTGGATCAACTGTCCATCAAATGTCTTGTTGTATGTCGCTAGTTTATGAATTTGTTTGATATTTTTGTTATAATTCTTTTAAAATGATACAGATACATTTTAGATTTCATAGAAATGTGATAACTATAATCATATAACTTAAAAAGAAAGCCAAACTGAAAGACGTGAGAGACCTAGAGAAATGACTTTCTTCTGAAGGAGAAATAAAATGAGTGGTGACCATTTTTGTGATCAGTTAAAATGCTGAAGAGTAAAACAGGGAAGATGGTAGTGTAATGTGTATCTAGTCTAGTACTCCGGAGACCACTGCCAATTTCTTGGGGGTATATGTTCACCATGACTGAGGAGTTGCAAAAATGGGACTGCTACAGGGTTGCTTGTCGGCTGGGGAAACAAAAAAAATACACATCCCTTCATTCAGTGCTGTAAAGGCAATTACCTTATGAATTCAGCTTTTCCTGTCTTCTTTTACCTGCTAAGTTTCCTCTAGCTCAAAAGCCAGCTGGTGGGGGTTAAAAATAGGAACCCTATGAAAATGGAGACATAAGGCTTACTTAGAAGGATTCAACAAACAAAATACCTCCTGAGTGTCTGTTTGTTACCCACCTCTTATACCACTTCTGCTGAAACAGGAAACAGGAGCTTGAAGCTGATTTTGTTCCTGTTTCAGATTTTAATCCATCCTGCAGGACCCACAGGACGTAAACACACCTATTGTGGAGTTAAATTACCTTCAATGATACCTATGCTAAAGGTTTGGGAGGAAGTGTTCTCTGGAAGTAGTAGATCAAGATTAAATTGTGAAAAATTGTTGATCTGTAAATATTTTTTCTAGTGGCTGCTTGGTACCCTTTTTGAATCAGAAATATTTATGAAGGATTTTCCTTCTAGAAACTCAATGACTGGGGTAGGACCTAGCTAAGATTGAAAAGTAACTTTCTGAATTCAGATTCCTAGCATGAAACTTCAATTACAAGTGACAGGTATTGAGGTTTATATTCAGGCCTTCATATTTTCTATCCATTTGTATTAATGAATGGAAAATTATAGCGAGCATGCATCAAACTAGTGATACAACTAGTTCAATAATCATTTGTTCCAACTGGGGAGTTATGGCTAAAGTTGGAGAACTGGCACCACAATGTTGTAATGTAATTTCTTCAAATGTACCTTCCTGACTGAGTACCGAGGATTATGGATTATTTATTGCTTGGTTCTTTTTCATTGCTTTGCAGATGATCCTGAAGCTCTGGAGTTGATCCAGGCAACACTCATTCCAGGTACCCAAATGGATGACCACAAGCAGGCTCCAGATGAGCCAGGGCAACAAAAAATACTGCTCCATTATTCCACCTTGCAAAACACCGCTTTTGCTGATGAAGATCATTCAAAAATAGAGCTAGGGGAGACTTCAGCTCCAACAACCAGTAGCAAGCAAAACTCACATCTGTCACTGCAAGAAATACCAATGGAACTTAAAGTTTTACCTTCAGCTGAGAGAGCGGTGGCACTTCTATCTGAAAATGCAATACAACTTCCATTTGAAAGAATGAATCCACATTCAACCAGAAGTCTGAAACGACTTTCATTTCAAAGAAACATTCCATGTGCATCAGAAACGGCCATACCACTTCCATTTGAAAGACTGAATCCACAC
>NC_063334.1:62007969-62049702 GCF_021869965.1 Rhincodon typus
GCAACTGACAGAATGACTCCACACGCAACTGACAGAATGACTCCACATGCAACTGACAGAGTGACTCCACATAAAACTGACAGAGTGACTCCATGTTCAACTAACAGAGTGACTCCATTCATAACACCCAGAGTGACTCCATGTTCAACTGACAGAGTGACTCTACATACAACTGACAGAGTGTCTCCAAATACTACTGATAGAGTGACTCCACATACAACTGACAGAGTTACTCCACACACAGCTGACAGAGTGACTCCACATACAACTAACAGAGTGACTCCATTCACAACAGACCGAGTGACTCTGTATCCAGATGAAACAGTGATGCCACTTTCACATTTGTTTGCAAGTTATGCTCCGACTTCATTTGAAAATGTAACAAGATGTCCATCTGAAAGATTAACACCATTTCCATTTGAAAACACAGCTCCACTTCCAGGAAGAATGGAACTACCTCTGCTTGATAGAGAGACTCCAATCTTAGGTGGAAGAGAGTCAACTGTCTCACCCAATCTAGAGATGGCATTTTCTTCTCTAAGTGGGTCACCATCACAACATGAAAATGCCTCACTATTGTCACTCGAAAGAGAAACCCAGACAACTCCATCTCAACTGAAAACTGAATGGAAAATCTTCTTTCAAAAAGTATGCTATGGTTTCATATTCAGACAACCCACCACACAAGATGGGACAAGAGCTTTGCAAGGCATGATGTACGTTGACACACCAGAAATTCAGGATGTTATCAGGATTTATTTAACCCCTGTAAGGGACATTTTCCTTTTGTCTTTTAACATGTTTAGCACCACCATGCAAACAACAAGTACAGTTATTAAAGAAGGCATCCGCATTTTAACTGTTGGAGTAGTCTTTAAGTTCTGGGAATCTTTAAAACAATGGACATCTTGCTCTAGAGGTCTCAATGAAGATCACGAACTGATGCCTTGTAGTTAGATTGAAAGAAATTCTGAGACCACTGCAAGTCCAAGAAATTCTTGAATTTGGACTGGAAGAAACTGCGAATTGTTGGTATGAATACAAGTCAATGAGTAGAAGGGCAAACCAAAAGTATTCAGCTGCATGTGGCCAAAAAAAAAGTAAAATGTGAAAAAAGTTGCAATTTTTTTTCCAGTACGTTTGTTACTTATCTAAACCTATCTCCCATACAACATTTACTCTCTTTCCAAATTGCATTGATATTTTTTAGTCATTCCACACTGTCGGGTGGTCCCATGATACCTGTGCTTGAACATTCTTTGAACTTTACTTTCTGTCTTAATACATATTGAAGTGGGGCTCTCATCAAGTTACAATGGTGTATCATACCTAGTCACCCCAGAATTTTGAATATGAATGTTTCTGTTAGAATTAATCTGAACACTAGGATCTTTTCATTTTGTGAGAGCATCACTGGCAAGGCTATTATTTGTTGCTCATTCCTCACCACACTTCAAAAGATGGTGCTGAGCTTCTTTTTATAGCTATTGAAATTGTTTGTCTCAGATTGGACGAAGAATAATGTGCCAGAGCTGTTTTGGGAAGACCATTTGATTGCCAAATATGTGTTCATGAAGGGTGACCTTGACTCAGATTAGGACTTCTACTATTGCAGAGGTGTGGTCAACATGCACTACTTGATTGGCTGGCTGATAGTTAAACATACTGCATTGTTAGGAGGTGAGGACATGTAAGTTTGAGAACATGCCACTAATTCTCTGCCTGTTTCTTCTTACTAATACAAAGTCATATGGGATTTAGCAGCACTTAAATGGATCCCACTCCTTGTTAAATGAAGAAGAGTTGTTTGTTTCTGCACAACCATATAAGCCTTTCATTGACCTAAATATTAACAACAGTCTATTCAGAGTAGACAAGTAGTGGTTAGAAACAAATTAAAATGAAGATATCGGTAGGGACAATAAAAATAAGAGACAGTTTGATAAAACAGCAACTGGTATCTATAAATAAGGCAGACCGATATCCCTTGCACCAAGCCATCTTGAAAACACTGCAGTGCACCCAGATGAGCACTGGCATTTCGAGCTGCCCTGCTTTTTGGAGGACATGGCAGAGCAGAGGAAGGTGGCACCACGTTTCTTTGACATTGTCATGGAGGCCCTGGTGGAAGGATTGGTATAAAGGAGGGGGCGCCCTCTTCCCAGATGACTGGCAGAGTAGATCTGGCCACCTATCCCTGCCAGCCGTGTCCCAGTTGTGAGCCGGTCAGTGCCATCTTCAGGCTGTGGAGAAACAGCTAGCTATGTTGCAGGAAGGTCAATGACCTTCTCATTCTGCCAAGGTAAGAGTCACACTTTTCTATCTGCTACCTCACACTCACTCTATGTCTACCTCTGCACACACGTCCCACCAAGGCTGATGCCCCATCACCAACACTTTTGTCTGCAACACTGCATGCACTCAGATAAAAGCAAAATAGAAGAAACATTATACTCATTTCAAAATGTTAAGTCTGTTCTCTCTCTCAGATGCTGCCAAATCTGTTGAGTTTCTCCAACACTTTCTGTTTTCTATTAATCCTGCATGCACCTTGCATTGACTGCTCAGTCCTTTGGTAATAATCTTACTACCCTCGCTAACATACAAACAGGACAAACAGCCATGCCACACATTGTCATCACATTCATTTCCCCCCTTTTTCTCATTACAGGAGAAGACATTCTATAGGAGGGCAGAGAGAGCCTGTATAGGTGGTGGGGTGCCTGATATTCCTGCCCTCAAACATTATGAGGAGAGAATCTTGGTCCATGCAGAACCAAACAAAAACCGCTCTTACAAAGATGCCCTGACATCTCTGTCCTGCCAAATGAGTAAGTACCACACTTCCATTAACTTTGCTTTCACTTTTTGTTGCTGCTTACCATTTCTAACCATTGGCCGCCACAAATTCTCTCCTTTTTGTCCTGCGGGTTCCATCAGAATCCTCGCAACATCTGCACAGAAATGGCTGGCTGTAGGTGAACTGCCCTCTCGGATCTCTGAGGAAGAGAGTACAGGTAGTTCTGTGATAAAGCATGTTTCATTAACGCGATTGATGAATAGTGGACACTGTTTGGATAATGGGAGCTTGCTGCTGTACAGGGATAGTGATTTTCTATAGCAAATTCCCTTTGCACCATTTTCTATGGCGATTTTCTGTAGTGTGATTTTCTGTAGCATGAGATCACACAAGACCGCAACTACCATGTTATAGGAGAGCTACCTGTACAGAAACCTCGAAGGACACATCGGCAAGGCTGCCTCCTGAACACCATCCCCACAACCAGCCCAGGTGTAGGGAACTGTAGGCATTGAAATATGTGTTCACAGTCTGGTGAGAACTTTGCTGTGGGAAGTTCTGATAGAGGAGAAAATGACCCAGCTGCCAACTGGAGAACTGAAGGAGACCAGGCACCTTCTCAATCCAAGGCAGGAGATGATCCTGTGCTCTGGCAATCAGGGACTTCATCCACATACACAGGGGAGCAGCAGCAGCAGTAATAGACAGACATCTGGGACACAATTGCTCTATTGCCCAGAAGCTGCAGCAGTGCAGTGAACCCTGTGACCTTCTGTCTGCCTCCATGGACAGGTTGGTAGCTGCCATGGAGAAAGAGCTCCCTCAGTATCTACTCAAGAGCCACACAAAACTGCACTCCACCACTTCAGCCACTGATCCCCAGGACCGAAGGCATGGACACAGTAAGGGTGGGGAAACTTGACTCAATCCAAGAACCCTGTTCTCCCAAGGAAACAAGGTGGTGCCAGGAGGTACCCAACCAGAGGTGGACCACACACAGGCCCCTTAGCCATCTCCATTCATGATGCAGTGGAAATGGCCAGGCCATCCACCTACATCCTGTCAGTCCTAATTCCATCTTTGGAGATTCAAGACGGAGAAGATCAAATTGTTTCTGGCAAGAAGATCTTCGCATGTTTTGCCTATCTAGTCTCAAGCACCCCTGGAGTCATCCCACCAAACCCCTGGAGCCTCCGGGCTCCATATCACAGCAGGCTGCCTCCACCACAGCTATGAAACCAAGGACTACACTGAGACGTAGTGGGTGGAAGAGAAAGAAAAAAATATATTGGAGGCATTTTTGTTGCATGGATGAAGAAGGCATTTTGTTTAGTAAATAGAGCAGTGTACATGAATGTTGATGACTTCAAGTTTCACGCATCGGATTTTGAGTGTCTCTATGTCACTCTCACCACATTTCCACACTGGTTGGCAACAGCTCATGGCCACACACAAGCCTTTTTGGATGGATATTTACACTGACAGCATACTGCACCATCTGCTAGCATGTGGCTGATATTTTTGACCCTTCTGGTTCAATACTCCTTTTACTTGATTTCCTCTTTGCACAGAAGTGTATCTGTGAGAAATTTGTCCAGCAGTGGCTGTCCCAGGGATGTGCCACTTTCTTGGTGCTACAGACTGGTTCAGTCTATAAGTTGGGTGCCTTTTCCTGTGGGCAAAGTGTCCCCTTACAGTCTTTCAATGCAACTTGTTGGTGCTCCCTGCAATGCAAGACTGTGCTTCCAGAGTGCACTGCCAGTACACTGTAGAAGTGCCATGATGGTCATGATGGATTGGCAGGTGGTGGATGCAAATGTCTATGGAGGAAGAGTGTATTCAGCTGGTGCCCAGGATCATAGACAGAGATGTTGTTGCTCGGTGTCCAACATGGAAGTTATTTGGAGTAAACAGGGAATGAGCCCTCCAGGTACCTGCCCTAGTTTCCTTGTCAAGTTTTCCCAATGTCTAACTGGTTTGGCAAGTTTGGCAAGATTGGAAGCTGAATATTAATGAAGTAGGTTGTGGTGTTAATGGTGTTTACAATCAATAATGATCATCAGTTGGTATCTTGTTGATGCCAAGCAAGAATTTCATCATCTCATCACACAAAACTGCACTCCAACAGTTCAGCCACTGGTCTGCAGGACCGAAGGAATGGCCACAGTGGGGAAGGGGAGTCTTGATGCAATCCAGGTGCCCTGTTCTCACAAGGAGACAGGATGGTGCCTGGAGGTACCCAGCTGGAGGTGGAACCACACTCACAGGCTCCTTAGCAGTCTCCATTCATGACACCGTGGAAATGGCCAGGCCATTGGCCTACATCCTGACAGTCCTAATTCCATCTTTTGAGATTCAAGATCAAGCGTATTGAGGTCAATGATGATCTGAACCTCACCATGCTTGTGGTTTGATTTTGCCACAGATCTCATCATAACCCATGTCACTCAGACCCCTATATGATTCAATAACAATTTTAGAATGGAAACAACACTTCATACAACTTAAAAGAGGGTGATGATTGGTTACACTATGTAAGTATGGTAATAACTGCTCTCCGATAATCTTGGTTAATCTTAAATGATTCAATTTAAACAGACAAGTCAACTATGATTGGTCAGGGTATTGCCATGAGGGTGTGGCAGGGATTAGCTTCCTCCATTTCCCTTTCCTCATTGAAAAAGATGTTGGTGTGGATATATTTTCTTTTTGTCAATAAAGGGCAAGACTTTGTGTGGGGACATATGTAGGTTTTAGGACATGCAATGGAATCAAACAGTGAGCCCAACTGATAAGTTTAAATCATTTTCCAGCGCAGTTCTTAGCAAAGTTAGGATTATTTAATAAATGCTGACCAATAGTAGAATCACATCTAGTGTTGGACACTGTTCTGTGTTTTGCAAACACAGGTTGGTTGAGCATAATTGGCATACTGCCTGAGTTGGACAATTTAAAGGGTATGTTGTTGACCAGCTGATCAGTTACTGGGATAGAAAGCTTAAATATAAAGCCTCAGTCCACCTATGAAACCCTTGTACTGTATGATTCCTTTCTGTAGTAGACAGAATGTTTGACATCCCCCATGGCTGACACACTGTATCATGCCAAGTTCAAAACCAATTAGAAAGTCTGAGTCAAGGCAAGTCGTCTTTGGAGATTATAGTCTAAGTAACGATGTCATTTTTCAAATGATTGTGGAAAATCTGCAATGCTGGGAGCTATGTGATTTCCTATTGATTTCAGTATTTGAGCAGGAAAAATTGCAACTCAAATTTAATGTTCAAAGTGAAACTGGCTGGAAAACTGTTGGGAACACTAGGTTGATCATTTTTGGGAAGGTCGGGAGAATTTGATAACCATCAGGCACCTAACTGTGTAGGCTTGGGCCATCTGTTAAATAAAGCCTGGTGAAGGGCAGAAGTCTGTCCCTCAAAGCTACCAAGAATCAGAAGCAGACAGTTCTCCAGCGCCAAAGAGGCTACCCTGAATGGTGGCCATTATTGGTACCAGACTGGACCATCACCAGGAATCAATGATGGAACCCTGAAAAGAGTTAATGTGGGCAGAATTGTGGTAACAGGGAGGGGGGAGCTGCTGGTCAGGAAGGGATAAGTGAATTGATAGAAAGGAAATGGGTATAACTTCCTACAGGCCACCCTTTCTTCATGCTGGGTCCTTCGATGGGCACAGGTTGCCTAGAACAAGGGACATTGTTCAACCCCAGTGCAATTGAATTAAATTCAACAGGTTCTGCTGGGCAGTTGTCTCACAGTTGCATGGCAAGTTTCATACCACAGTGGTGGAGAAATCAGGTCTCGAACTGGCAACTTAATGGTCTATTTTGGCCTCCAGGTAGGAAGGTGGCCCTCCATGATTCCCAGCTGCATTTGATCTGAGTCAGGGTGAAGAAATGCAGTTGTAGCAGCAGCAGGATCTCCTCTCCAAATCCTCCCACCACATGAAATAGCAACCTTCACATCCAAACCCACCCTAAGAGGAACTGGTGGGTGGGGGTGCGGGGGGGCAGTGTCATTAAATTTCAATTCTTAAATGCTGAAGTTTGAATGCCAACTGCTCAATTCCACAAATGGAATAGTTTTATATGGCTAGTTAGAGCTATAGATTGGAATGAAATTTCAAATCTTAGTAGTCCAATCTTGAAACAATACCGGCATTCAAACTTTGGCAATGACTATCCATTTTCCGGATGGATCGACATTGGACATACCAGGAGGATTCATGTTGGGATCTCTTGGAAGTCCTGATGCATTGATGAAGCCCTGGAAGTTGAACTCTCCATAGACTGGAACTGTCCAAAAATGACCCCGATTCTGGGTCAAATCAACGGCTTTGGAGGGTTCCGACTTGCCTTATTTAGTCTGGAAAGGCTAGAGATTTAAACCCTTCTATAGCCCCTGGCTAACTATAAAACTGAACCCACCCTTACCTTGCCTCCACCAACACTTACACTCCACTTCCCCCAGTCCACTTATGTTTATATCCTCTGAACACGCGAGTTCCAGGCCCCCACTGAAACGTCTGATCATCCCCTGTCCCATGACACCTCCTTACACTCTCATCCATTTACCTGCTGTCCCATAGCCTCATCCACATGCCACCTAACTCTGTTTCACCTAGTTCCCTGCCGTTCTACTGCCTCACGCACCTGTCACCCCACCGAGCCATGTTTGTCTTCTCTCAAAAGTTTTCTTTTCTTTATTCATTCACAGAATGAGGGCCTTGCTGGTATTTATTGCCTGTTCCTAATTTCCCAGAGGAGAGTTAAGAGTCAATCACATTGCTGTGGGTCTGGAGTCACATGTAGGCCAGACCAGGTAAGAATGGCAGTTATCCTTCCCTAAAGGACATGAGTCAGCCAGAGGGGATTTTCCTGACAATCAACGGTGGTTTCATAGTCAACATTAGATTTTTAAATCCAGAATTTATTTTTATTGAATTCAAATTCTGCCACCTACCATGGCAAGATTTGAACCTGCGTCCCCAGATTGTTACCGGGGTCTCTTGATTAACAGTCCTGCGATGATACCACTAGGCCATCACCTCTGCAAGACCATAGGGCTGCTGTCTCATTAGAGAGAGACGACTGGTGGTGTTTCAACCCGAGGGTCAGCACACCTCAGGTGAAAGGAGAGAACAAGAAGGGAAGTCCTTCATGGTGACCTTATCCAATGGGCGAATTGAACCTATGCTGTTGATGTCACTGCATCGTAAACCAACCAACCAGACAACTGAGCTAACCAGCACCATTTAGGGAGCTTCAAACCGCCTTACTTACCAATTATACAGTAACTATTGTGTTGTGGCTTCTGTGAAGACCACTCCGATGTTTCTTGCATTGTTCGCTGGACTCCATCTGTTGGAATGGATCCTATATCAGACATCAGGCCAGAAAATTCCTGGGATGATAAGTAGGCAACCTTTTGTCTTATCTGTATCGGAGATAGGGATTCCAACCCTCTGTCAGACATCCACCTATTTTCAAATATGTGCCTAACTAGCTCTAAGCTTGACCAGCAATATTTCAAGTTAAGATCATTAACTTTCATTATGTTCCTGATAGTTTAAGTTAAATACTTAAGCTATCCCTGAGCAAAACTGTCTATTATATATGTTTGCATCTATGATTAAATACTGGCAACATTGACTCCAATATTCATATTTGTAGGTAAACGAATGAGCAAGTACCTCGGTCAACCTATAGAAGCTAGTGCAAGTCAACTTGGGGAATAGAGCCTAACGCAAAATTAGTTGCTTAAAGTCTTCACACTGATGTGATTGAGATCAGATTTTGTACCTATTTCATAAAATAATGTGAATTTAACCTCAGTGGAATACAGTTTGCCCTTGTTTTGTCAACTCTGCCCATTTTTTTTACATGAATCTTCATTTTAGCCGCTCCTAAATGCAAAATCAAAGGTTTAGCTTGTGACGACCTTGAAATAGTATTGGTGGAATGTATTTTTATAATAAACTTTAGCTTGAACTAAAGATTTTACGATTTAAAGCTGGCATGCTATTTTGTTGACTGACTGACAGAAATCTTTTCATTTTGCTCCCTGGGTACCAGTCAGATTCACATACAGCACAAGATATGAGTTAAGCATTCTGTAGAGTTGATTGAGAAGCATTGCAAATGGCTGTCAGTTTAGATATCAGGAGAATTAATCTGGAAAGATTTGTGGAATGCAAATTGTTTCAAGATTTTTTTAAAAATTGAAGAAACTTTCATGTGTTTTTTTTCCCTTCTTTTTACCTGGAATTTCAAAGACGCTGCCAAGGTGCCTGAGATCCCTTTGGCAGAACAAAATACACAAGGGAGTGTTACAAAAATATGCCATCTGCGACACAGCCAATTTCTTCACAAAAATTACCTTAGAAAGAACTGCCAAAAGCCCCTAAAGGTTGGGGGAGGGGGATGGAAGCTTGTTATTGTGTCACCTTGAAACATCAGCAGCCCATTATGATTTCTACAGACTGAATAACATCAAAAGCTTCATTTTATGACATTAATTTGCTAATCAATAGTATAGAAGCCTTTAATTACAATATGATTTCTCTGGTACTTTGTGTAAAAAATGTAAAAATGGAAAGATTAATATATGGCAATTAATAGTGAGATAATGAGCACAACTAGCGGCACGGTGGCTCAGTGGTTAGCACTGCTGCCTCACAGCGCCAGGGTTCAATCCCACCCTCAGGTGACTGTGTGGAGTTTGCACATTCTCCCCGCGTCTGCTTGGGTTTCCTCTGGGTGCTCTGGCTTCCTCCCACAGTCCAAAGATGTGCAGGTTAGGTGGATTGGCCAGGCTAAATTTCCCATAGAGTTCAGGGATGTGTAGATTAGGTGGGTTGTAGGGGGATGAGTCTGGGTGGGATGTGCTGAGGTTCGGTGTGGACTTGTTGGGCTGAAGGGCCTGTTTCCATACTGTAGGGATTGTATAAAAAAAACTCTGTAAAAGTAGCTATACATGAGTTTCCTTTCCAGCTAATCCTTTTTGAGAATGAACTGTGCGTTATATATATGAATACGTCACTATATTTTGGTTGAGGAATATCGTCATAGGGCCGAATTTTCCCTTCCCTCGTGTAATATAGGCAAAGGTGAGAAAGTTGAGAAAATAAAACGAGAATGAAAAAAAAACACAGAATCCTAATGTTGAGGAGAAGGTTTGTGATTTTCTTCTTAAGCTTTCAATAGTGACTTTCACTATTGAGTGGTGATTATTGCTTTTCCATGGATTTTCATCTCATTATTAGCCCAACTTACTTTACTTATACACCACTGCCAACTCTCCCTTCTTTCTCCGAGAAACTATACGATGCAGATTCGACATGAAAGTCAGAGCAGGTACCGAGCAACTGAAGCTAACTGAATCCTTGTTTTTCCCAGCATCCAACTGTATGTGCACCACAATTTCCTACATGTTCCATGGTCATGATCTTCCTGAACCCCTTGTCCATGCATGTCAGCATTGGCAAACCACTAACCTCACCACACTGTAATTTTTTTTTGTCTATTTTTGTTTTAACATCAAAATTCATCTTACATCCTGTTAACAGCTTCGGTGCAGGAAGGATGTTTTGGGAGGCTGCTACAGCAGCGAAGGCGGTGTGGTCGGTTCCTTATGGCCATTGCGGCCACGTCCTGGTGGACTGCTTCGGTGGCTTTGGTGATGAGGTGAGTCTTGAGGTGGCTTCTCCAGCCTATTTGGCAGCATGGTGATCTGGCCCGGGATTCCAATGGCCCAGGATTCGGCAGCTTCAATGTCGGCTTTCTGCAGCAATGGAGAATGTGGTACCTGTCTTTTCCTCGACCTTGGGAACCCATGAGCTGGACTTTGTCTTAATTTTTTTTAATATGTGATTTCTGTTACTAATATAAGTGCCAGCGTATGGTGACTTTTCACTGTATTTTTTTGTAAAATATTGTGACAATAAATTATTTCTATTCCATTCTATCCTATTTCTGCTCTTGGGCCAACTCACACACCATTGTAGCCCTTCAACACTTGACTTTGGAGCTCAGGGACAACTATGACTTGCATATACATGCTAGGTCACTCTGGGCACAGAGACACACATGCATCTCATGCACCTGCATACAATGCACCTTAAGGGCCCTACTTTGCTTTCTTAGCACTCCTTAATTGTGCACTTCTACTACCTACTTCACATTGCTTTCTTAGCGCACACACTGATTTCTGCACTGACTTACAGGCTGCCAGCCTCTCTGATTTGCATTGCTTTTTAACACAGAGGTAATTTGTTGTGGTGAAAACTAAGCAGTCATGGGTGGATATGTCACTGAACAGCACTGTGCTACATCAACAATACACCTACACCATGTCCCTGTAGCATGTGTCAGCTGACAATGCACAAACACACTGCTTGTGCTTCAAGCAAATGCTCAAACCTGGGCTGGCACGATGGCTCAGTGGTTAGCACAGCTGCCTTGCAGTGCCAGGGACCTGGGTTCAATTCTAGCCTTGGGCACCTGTCTGTGTGGAGTTTGCACATTTTCCCCGGCTGTGTTGGTTCCCTTCGGGACCTCCAGTTTCCTCCTACAGTCCAAAGATATGCAGGTTCGGTGGATTGACCATGCTAAATTGCCCATTGTGTCTAGGGTGGGAAATACAGGGATGGAGTAGGGGGTGGGTCTGGGTGGGATGCTCTTCAGAGGTTTGGTGTGGGACTTGATGGACAGAATGCCCTGCTTCCATACTGTAAGGTATCTATGATAGTTCTATGAAATTTAGAGAGGAGTGAGATTCAGGGAGATTGAGTTCAGTCAGGACATGCTGTCATACCCAATCAATGGGCTTGTCTGATTCTAATTTGGGGCAGTTATTCACAGTGAGTGAAGCATTTGGTCCTACAAGAGTTCAGGATGCTGTGTCCTTGTAATCCAGAGTCTAGGCAGTACTCAGTCCTGCAAGTCAAGTTCAAGCTGGTCAGGTATTTATAGGTAGGTCAGTTGCGGTGCTGTGTGGTCTGGGAGTAGTTGGACATTGTTTTTTATAGCAATGGGACAAATGGGAAGACTGAGGATGATGAAAGTGCGGGGAAAAGCAGTCAATGTGATAGCAATGGTAGAGTTACCAGGAGCAGGAGAGAAGGTGAGGTGCCCCCAGTGAGGAAGGATTTAGAAAACAAAGTGCTGATAACCTGTGCTGCTCCCATCTCTTCTGTTCCAGATCTAGCATGGCTTCCTACAGATATTGCAGATTATCTTGGCTCTAAATGTGCTGGCAAAGTCATCATTGAGTTTAATTTATCATTCCTTAGAATTGGACAGATTGCTGGTTCATAACTCCCTTTCACTTCTCGGCAAAATCAGTGATCGTCAGAATGGCATCAGCACCCCAGCAAATGATAGTTATTGGAAAGTTTCATTCCTCAGGTCCCACCCCACTTACTCAGCAAAATCTTGCTCATCTTTATTTCAACTGTTGATTAGCAACAGTTGAAATATCAAAAAAAAAGTTGAATTTTTCTGACCTTTTATTTTGGAATATTAATAGAAGTGGTTATGATAGCCTGTTAGTTTTGGTAGTAAATTAGTAACTATGGTCGTAATCTTAATAAACACACACACAGAGCCAAAGCTGATAAAACGGTCAGAAACCATCTTGTTCTGTCAGGTTAGATTTCCCATAGCTCTTTATCTCAGCCATGGCTTCAGCATCTCTCTTCTGGGCTCCCCAGAAATCGAGAAGGGAAGTTTGTTGATGTACTGAACCTATCAAAGAAAATATCTCTAATCAAAGAGACTGTGGCAGGGCTCAGAAAAAAAACTGTAGATTGATTTAGCAATGACAGGAATAAAATGCAGGCCTGAGAAAGCTGTTACAATGTCCTCACCCATGTCCTGGACCTGAAGATCCTGCACCAGTAATTTAGTTGTGTGTATGTAATAAGATCATGATAAGTAAAATCACAGAGGGACTGCTCACTAATTTATGTTAAATGGAGCTTTGAGATAGCTACAAAAGCCCCTCTGTATCCTGAATTGATGACAAACACACTCTACGTCCAAAACAGAAACAAATTAAAACACAGCGACACAATAAATATGTGAACAATGCCATTACCTTTCAAATTGTTCATACCTTCGAATGCTGTGTATGGATGAGTCCACCATGTTCAAACACGTTCGCTTTTTCATACTGTACCATGTGGAGCATTTCTAAGGCCTTTGTAGATTCAGTTTGGAAAACGGTTGGCTGAATGGGTGGTGGGAGTGATCATCAGGATCTTCAGGGTGGTAATCTTCATTTTCTCCATCTTCCATATTTTGTCCATTTTCCTGATCCATGCCACATAAATATTTGAAGTTATCCATGTGGATTTGTTAGCTTCATAACATCAGAGTAACTTGACTTCTTAGACTTCCCTATTAGAAAAGTAACAGCTATTCAGTGCCATCCATGTTAGCACAGGCTATAGCAATGACACAATCCTTGCTTTGCGTTCCACCATTATAAGTTTAAACATTAAAGAGTGATCTGGCATCCAGATTAAACTGAAGGGCATAATGTGGTCAGCACAGCACTGATGCGTCTACAGCCAATGGAAGAAGAACTGTCTCAGATCTTTGACACATAGAGGACTGCTGGAGACCAGGTACCTCCTCAGGCCCATGTGTTCCTCTGTACACAGCCATGGAGACATGGTAAGTCTGCAGAGACATGCATGGGAACATTGTGCAGTTATGCCAGAGATCCCTGGTAGGCTGCAACGAAAGAAAAAGGAGTCGTTTTATGTTTTTTTCTATTGTGGTAGCTCCAGCCTGTCAGCCTTCATTGAAAAGATGGTTGTTACCTTGCAGAGCTATGGCCAGCACAATGCTCAGTGTCAGTTATGTGCATTGACTTACCCACAGATGTTTACCATCATTGGCAACAGAGTGCTGGGGTTGGGATTGGTGGGGGGGCGGGGGGGGTGGTGGGGGGGAACAAGAGACCTTGCCCTCACTCCAGGTGCCCTTCTTCTCGAGGAGACAGGGTAGGGCCAGCAGGCACCCACAGAGAGTAGGAGGCACGGGCAAGCATTCCAGCAACTTCTTAAAGACACTACAACTCTCCCCATGTCAATGGCCCCATTGCCTGCTGCAGGTCACATTGTGGAATGTGAGCATGCATCTGGCAGCAGACTCTCAGCAGGCTGGAACTTTCTAAACTCAAAGGCACCAGGGAATGTCTCTCTGTGTCTTCAAAGCCAACAGGGCACACCATACAACAAGCTCCCTCTGCCCTAGCTGGGGAATTGGGCTCACATCTAGACAAAATGGAGAGGGAGGAAGAATAAGCATGCTGAGGGCATGTTAGTGGAACAGGCTTTCAATCATTGAGTAAAGGGTGGGTAGCTCTTCTGGAAATATATATCCATTGGCATTGTCCGAACCTCTGCTGCACTCTTATTGTTGCAACAGGAGCAGGTTAAATGAAAAAAAATGAAAGATGTCGAGCCTCTGCATCAGCAAAAGGATGTGCTGCATTGAAATTGCCAAACATAGGTTCCTCTCTTACAATCAAGAAAGTCGCTAACTGCAAACAGAATCATCTATCAGGGCATCACAACCTAAAAGCTAGGATTGCAGCCAAGGCAATACAGATGGTTAGATGTCAGGCACACTGAGGCTAAATGTGAACTGTAATGCAGGAGCTAGGACCTGGGATATCCAAAGTGTTCACAATCCACCTGCGAGAAATGGAGAATCTGCGAATACCACACATAAGAACAAAATACTGCAAATGCTGGAAATCCGAAATTAGAAAAAATGAAAATAATGAAAAGTTCTCAGCAGGTCTGGCAACATCTGTGGAGAGAGAAACAGGATTAATGTTTTGAACGTAAAGACTCTGCTTCAGAAGAGTGTTGTCCTATTCTGGGCTTCTCAAAGGAATAATGTCACATTAAAGGCTAGGATATGGCTAGTGGGCAACTCATGCTCAAGTTCCATCATTGTGCAATGCTCTGGAGAAAACAGATGCAGAAGTCGCAGCGCATTGCATTCAAAGCACTATCACCGAAAATGTTCAGGTATTGCATAGGTATAGAGAAGGCTCACAGGACTCTGCAGTATTCAAAGGATAATGCTGGGAAAACACTCATAAGGAACATTGTCAGGATGTATGACAACTCAGTAGAACACATGAGGAGTGCACTGTCTGATGTGACTCATGTCTTTGAGACAAGGCACATTCTAATGCTGGGCTAAGGAAAGGGTTGCATATGCACTTCAGCTTTCATAGGGGTGCATTCTTGAATGAAGAACTTAACATTTTACTGAAAAGTGGAACAAACCAATTTACCAACTTTTCCATTAGAAATTTGGAATACACCAAGCAGAGAGCTGTCTGCAAACTGCTCAATTGAAATTATAGTTAGCAAGTAGAAAATCTCCACCCAGCTCTGTCATCCTGGAAGCAGGTGATTAGAAGATTCTCTCTGGCCTCCTGAGCTCTCTGGAACATTACTCTGCCTTTGTCTCTTTCATTTAATTTGATTTATTATTGTCACATGCACCGAGATACAGTGAAAAGTATTATTTATGTGCTATTCAGGCAAATCACACCTTACGGAAGGACAACAGGGTGATAGAACAGAATCCAGAATATAGTGTTATAGCTACAGAGAAGGTCCAGAGAAAGAACAACTCTAATATATGAGAGGTCCATTCGAAGGACAATCATTCTGGCACATTTCAGGATCCTCACCCTCATCTTTATCCAGGGAGAATTTCTCTCACTTCTGCATCTCGTCCTCATCCTGCACATCCCCGCTTTTGCTGATTCAGATTGTGGCAGGCACAGCACAGCAGTATGATGCAGGACACCCTGTCTGGGTATACTGCACAGCACTACCTGTCTGGTACAGGCATCAGAGCTTTCTCTTCAGAAGGCCTATAGTCTGATCCATGATGGTGTGGTTGGAGCGTGAACAGTATTGTACCATTGCTCTGTAGTAGTCTGAGAGTTTCTTAGAACTTTGGAGGGAGTATTCTTTGTCACTCACTAACCATCCTTGTATGAGTAGAGGACTGTGAAATTTCCCAAGTTGCTCCCTGAAATGATGCCCTTGCAAAAATGTTGAGGGAAGCTTCAGGACTATGGGGATAGGATTCCCACCTAGTCCTTGCGAGCACAGCTTCTCATCCAGCAGCTGAAGTAAGTGTAACATAGTGTCTCAGAACATCCTTCATCTTCTTCTCTACTGGGCCTCAGTCATTTGCAGAAAACTGCACCCAACTCTATAGATCTGCTTCTGTACCAGAACTCTCCATCTCCCCAAACTCTCCTCCTGCCTCTGGGTGAATCTTGTTCTGCCCTCCTCCCTCTGGATGCTGTACAGAAGCTAGCAGTGGCAGCTGTTTGTGTCAGGCCTGAAGAAGGTATTCCCCATGCTGTTGTCTGTATCTGTTTCTTCAGATTAGCAGCGGCAACAGAACAACGGCTGCTTTGGCCTCAGTCATTCATTCCTGAGGTGAAGCAGACCTGTGAGAAAAGTAGCAGAGATTACGTGAGTGTTACTAAAGGCATGCCTGAACACTTACATCCTTTGCAATGAGACTGAATGTTATTCCCTCATGGATTGGACTGTGTAACTAGGAGAGGAGCCACATATAGTATGATGATAAAGAGTTGAGTGTGATGTATCCTGACCTCATGTAAGGTGGACCAACAAAGTATTCATGTTTCCTTGGTATTAGGCAACAACATGTTCTAACAGGGCCACTGTTGTGTGCAAAGATATAACAGCTATAAAGCATGCAGTCCTTGAGACTCTATGCTTTGGCTAATTGGGAAGATGAGGTTATGACTAAGAGCACCCTATTCCATTGAATTTTGTTGATCTCAAAGATTATAAGGTGATAACCAATGGATGCAATATATTCCTAATGATTACCTCATTAATGCATTTCAGACCTTGATATTCTGACAAATATTGATTTTCAGATTAACTGCAAATTAAAGGCAGACGAATAGTATGGATTACTCACTACAGCCCCTCTGATACGTGACCAGGTCCCACACATCTAGCTGTAATTGTCCTCAATGATGTAACTACTCCTTCAGTACCTTAACACAATGAGATCCATCACCAGACTTGAGCTGCCCATGGTCTTAATGACTTCACTTGGACTGATCCCTGAAAAACCCCTAGATTATGTATCACCCCAGACTGACCAGGACCCAACCTCCTGGGCAGACTTGGCAGGACAGCTGGGCTGACCGCTGGCCACCCCCTTCCTGGCTGAAGTTGTAAACATACCTAGATTGACTGGCCTGCAAGGCCTGGACTGCTTTCACTTAACCATTGCCCCATCCCTGAACTAAGTTGGAATGGAAACATGAGCTTGCGTTGGACCAATCCCATGGCTGACTGTGGTGAATTGTCTGGACAAAATAATTGCCCAGCCCCTAGACTAATTGTGGTGGTATGCCCTGACTGACTGGAATTCCATCCTTACTCCACAAAACACTCCTCTCTTTTGACTTCCACATATCCTTAAGGTCATGCAGTGTGTTCACTGTGTAAGCTGTTGGCACAGGTCACCCCTCTGACATTGGATGGCATGGTGGCTCAGTGGTTAACACTGCTGCCTCACAAGAGGGACCCAAGTTGAATTCCAGCCTCTGGTGACTGTTTGTGTGGAGTTTGCACTTTCTCCCCCAATCTGTGTTTTTCTCCAAGTGCCCCGGTTTCTTCCCACAGTCCAAAGATATGCAGGTTAGGTGGATTGGCCATGCTGAATTGCACATAGTATCCAGGGATGTGTAGGTTAGGCGGATTGGCCATAAGTGTGAGTCTGGGTGGGATGCTCTTTGAAGAGGTGTGGACTTGTTGGGCCAAATGGCCTGTTTCCATATCGTAGGGATTCTATTCTAAGATGTAGCATCATGTCATACAGTGTTATGTCACACCGTATCCTCTTCACTGTCTCCTACTGCCACGAACAGCCTGTATTTTCCTTTGTGCTACAGTTCTTCTTCTGAGCCAGAAGCTGGCTGTCTTGCTTTCTCAGCTAAATTTCTACCTAAAATCCGAGGATTATTGTCTGAGTGTATCCACAAAAGCTAGTTTTGAGTGAACAAGTGCTTCCTAAGCCTAACCATAAGAGGTGAATTGACGTTCTGGGGCTGCTGTGTTGCCATTGACCAGTTGTTTGGAAGGAATGTCCTGGGCGACACCATGCCAACTGAGCTTAGAGCTACCTGTTACAGCTGCTCCCTAAAGTCAGAGAAGGAAGATGGCCAACACAGCGACAAACTCACCCAGACTGGAGACGGTTGGAACCAACTTGACAGATACACACTTCACTTTCATATTTGAGATCTGAAAGTGTCGGTTTATTGACTTGGCACAGATTCATTGAGAAGGGGAAGTTAAATAGGCAAGTTGTTAATCAGAAGCAAATACATGCAAAGGGCTTTATTTGCAAATAGGCTAGAATTTGATCTTGTCATCTAAGAAGAAAGGATTTAACTCTGATTGTTTAACTCAACTGTGAGAGTCTCATTTTTGAGGTTAATCATCACACATAAGGCTGGTTAGTCATCACACCATTATTTTTACCCCCTTCTTGTGGGTAGTGGGGGTGGTGGGGTGATGATGGAGGAATTATGTGCATGATATCTTTAAAATATCAAAATACCCCAAGGTACTATATAGCATTATAAAGTCAACTTAGGCACTGAACTCTTTTGAAATGCAGATGCTGGAAATCTGAAACAAATACAGAGACTACTGGAGAAACTCAGCAGATCTGGCAACATCTACTTCTCTCTCCACAAATGCTGCCAGACCTGCAGAATTTCTCCAGCATTCTCTGTGTTTGCTTTGAATTGATGTTCAGTGTGAATTTTTTTATATGGCAGTCTGCATACCACAGAGAGTCGAGTTCTTGTTGAGACAGAAGTTTTGCTGTTTACTAACAACACTAACTATTTACATACAATATACATAGTCTGGGTTCTGTGCCCAATGATGTTCCTGTATATTGCTTACACCTAACTGATTGACTACACTGATTCCATGACAAAGAATGTGAATGCAGGTGAGGTAAGTAACTTTATATTTCAATGTCACATGTTGCGATGTCATACAACTGTGAGGCCTGGTTTGGAATCTCTGCCAATATACAATATTTGAGCAGATGGCCTAAAGCTTGGACAGAGTGATGGAGTGTAGTAAGGAAAGTCTTAAACAAGAACAGGTATAGAGAGGCAGAGAGGTTTAGGAATAGAGTTCCGGAGCGTAGGATCTGGGCAGCTGCTGACAAAGCCACCAATGGGAGAAGACCAATTAAAACTGAAGGAGCTCAAAAAATTAGAATTAGATGGTGCATAAATCTTGGGTGGGTTGTAGGATTAGAAGAGATTACAGAGACAGGGAAGGGACCAGGTTTTTTGAGGGAATTGAAAACAAAAATGAGCATTGGATATTGTGGGATTAGAATTTACATGTGGCAACTGAAAAGAGCGCAGTTAATGGAATTCTGCATCATGGCAAAGTCTGCAATCCAAGAGAATGCATTTTCTTACTCCTCTTCTTCAGCACAGATACCAACCTTCAGCCAATTTTATTCACTGTAGGTGATATCAAGGAATGGCTGAAGGCACTGGATACTGCAAAAGGCTGTGGACTCTGAAAACATTCCAGCATTAGAATTGAATACTTGAGCTCCAGAACTTGCCATGCCCCTAAGCCAAGCTATTTGAGTACACTATAATACTGTCATCTACATGGCAATATGGAAAATTGCTTAGGAATCTTCTGAATACCAAAGGCAAGACAAATCCAATCCAGCTAATTACCTCTCCAAAACTGTTCTCGATCATAAGGAAGGGATTATCAACAGCACTTACTTATCATTAACTGACACTGGGTTCTGCCTGGACCATTCAGTTCCTGACTTTATTAAGGCCTTGGTTCAAATATGGACAAAAGAGTTGCTCCCCACAGGTGAGATTAAAGTGACTGCCCTTGACATCAAAGCCACTTTTGACCAGGTGGTCAAGGAACCCAAGCAAAACTAGAGCTAATGTAAATCAGATTGAAAATTCATCTCTAGTCAGAGTAATAATTAACACAAAGGAAGATATTTGTGGTTGTTAGAGGTCAGCCATTCCAGCTCAAAGGCATCATTGCAGGAGTTCCTCAAGCTAGTGTCTTATGCCCAACCATTTTCACCTGCTTCACCAATGACTCTCCCTTCGTCATAAGATCCCAAGTGGGGATGTTCACTGAT
This sequence comes from Rhincodon typus, assembly GCF_021869965.1. Lineage (NCBI taxonomy): Eukaryota > Metazoa > Chordata > Chondrichthyes > Orectolobiformes > Rhincodontidae > Rhincodon > Rhincodon typus. The sequence goes on from NC_063334.1 coordinate 62,028,045, forward strand.
TGTTGTTCAATGTTCAGTACCATTCACGATTCCTCAGATACTGAAGCAGTCCATGTCCAAATGCACCCAAGACCTGAACAATATTTAGGCTTGGGTGGACAAATAGCAAGCAACATTTACACCCACAAGTGCCAGGAAATGACCATTTCCCATTGACATTCAATGGTATTATTATTGTTGAGTCCTCCAGTGTTACCATTAACATCCTTCAGGGTGACCATTTAATTTCTGTGGCTACAAGAACAAGTACAAGACTAAGAATCCTGCAGGGAGTATCCCCAATGCCTGTCCACCATGCCCATGGGACAAATAAGGAGTATGATGGAATATTCCCCAGTTGCCTGGATGCCCATGGGTCAAATAAGGAGTAGGATGGAATATTCCCCAGTTGCCTGGATGTGTGTAGCTCAAGAAGCTTGACACCATCCGGGAAAAAGCGTCCCACTTGATTGGCACCACATTCACAAAAATTTACTCCCTCCACCACAGAGTCACAGTAGCAGTACTATGTACCATCTACAAGATGCACAGCAACAACTCACCAAGACTCCTTAGACAGCAGCTTCTAAACCCATGTATACTATTGTCTAGAAAGACAAGGATAACAAATAGACAGGAAAACCTCCCTCTTCAAGATTACCTCTGAATCACTCACCATCCCGACTTGGAAATCTCCTTTAGTATCGCTAGGTGAAAATCCTGGAATTTCCACCATAATGGCTTTATGGGTGCACGTAGAACAAATAGACTGCAGCAGCTCATGAAGGCAACTCACTACCATCACCTCCTTAAGAGCAATCAGGGACAGGCAATATTTGCTGCTCAATCCAGAGACACCCAGGTCCCCTGAATGACTTTTTAAAACAATCTCAGGTTCCATGTGATCGGACATCATTATGACATAACCTTTTAAGCACATGCTCAGTAGCTTTATTCCACAGCATCCAATGGTCATCGACCATTGACACTATTGACACCATTTATGTATCTTCCACACCTCCCACTCACTCCTACCCCAACCACAGGAAAAGTCTCCCAAGTGGTTTCACTAATTTCTTTGAACAGAAATGGAGTTCTTGAGGAGTTGTTGTCTGTCAAACTGGTCTCGGAGAATTCTCAGCCCTTGTCTTGAATGTTATAGGCTATGGTGCTATTTCCCTCGTGAACATCATGGATTATAGATTCTCTAGTTATTCGCTTTTTTTTAGTGAAATAAAAACATTTGTTTTCCTTCAAACAATGCCATTTGATATTTGCATAAGGTATAATTTCAGCTGTTAAAGCCTTGCCAGCATTATGCAGAATTATAGAAGTGTTACAAGGCGAAGGCGGCTAATTGGCCAATCGTGTCTGGCCAGGCTCTCTGAGCATTTTAATTTAGTGCCAATCTTCTGTATTTTCCCTGTAGCCTTGAAAATTATCTCTATTTAAATAATTATTCAATGGCCTTATGAATGCCTTTATTGAACCAGCCTTCACCACATTTCTAGGCAATGCATTCCAGAACTACTCACTGTGTGGAAATGTTTTTTTCTTTTTTTGCTTTTTTTTTTGCAAAACACTCTTAAACTGCATCCTCAGCTTTTTGACCCATTTACGAGTGGAAAAAGTTTCTTCCTATTCACTCTGTTCGGACTCCTCATAATATTGAAAATGTCTATCAAATCCTCTCTTGCTCTTCTCCTATCCAAGGAAAACAGTCCTAACGTTCCAATCTTCGCTCATAATTGAAGAGTCTCATTTTTGGTGCCACTCCCATAAACTCCTTCTACACTTACTTCGTTCTCGTCTTTCCAACAGTGTGGCACCCAGAACTACACACAATGCTCCATCTGAAGTCTAAACAATGACTCAAATAAGTTCATCATAACCTCCCCGCTGTTGTACTCCATGCTGCTATTAATGAGGTCGAGAATATTGTATGCTCCGTTAACAGTTCTTTCTGCCTGCACTGTCACATTTGTTGACTTATATACATATACACACAGATCTCTCTACTTCTACATGCCTGCTAGAATTGTACTCTTCATTTATACCTTCCCCAAATGTTTTTTATACCAATGCGCATCACTTCATTTCTCCACATTGGTCTTCATCTGCCACCTATCTGCCCACTCCCCCGATGAGTCAATGTCCTTTTGAGGTTTTAAACTGTTCTCCTCACAGTTGACAATTCTACTAAATTTTGTGTCAACCACAATCTTTGAAATTGGCCTCTGTACATCAAGACCGAGATCATTTCCATATATATCAGGAAAAGCAAGAGTCCCAATACAGACCCCAAAGGAACTCCACTATAAACCTTGCAGCTCAAAAAATACCCATTATCCATTATTACCTTCTTCCTATCCCTCAGTTCCTTTAATTTTATCTATGTTGGTCCTTTTGTTTTACCTAATTTTATTTTACTTTAATTTATTCACTGGCCCATGACTTTCTTCACAAGGCTGTCATGTGGCACTCTGTGAATGTCTTTTGGAAGTTCATGGACATTAAAACCCCAGCTTTCCCTCATCAATCCTTATTGTGACCTTCTCAAAAAACTGCAGTAAGTTATTTCAACATGATTTTCTCTTAACAAATCCATTGCTGACATACCAAATCAATCCAACATTTTTCCATATGACTATTAGTTCTATCTGAAATAATCGATGCCATTGTGCTGCTGCAGACCCTGGACCTGTCTCTTGAGGCCCTTTTCCAACATGGAAAGGTTGTGTCCCCTGTGTCTTCAGCTCGGTGAGGATTGTGCTGTTTTCAAGCTAGTCTACCTTCTACAGAGTCATTGGACATATCTGTCATTGAACTGCCTTGTTCAATGTACGTTGTTACTATTTCTGATGGGTTCACTAAGTTTAAGAACTAGGACATAGCCAAGCACCATTTAGTTATCTGCGTACCTTTTGGAATATCCACCTTTGTAGCATGGCCTCCATTTCCTGTTGTAACTTGTTTTAAGTTGGTACGAGATCTTCCTGTGTGTGAGCAAACAGAGGTTTTTGATGTTTGACTTCAGTGTGATGTGATATACACTGTTCAGTTTTCCTATGCCTTCAAAGAGGTTTTGGACTAGTTTAAATTCATTTGTTGTTTCCTGATTGATACCAGTGTCAACATCAATGATGTGTTTGCATCAAGACTATCTTGCTGAATGTAATGACTGTAGATAACACACAATGTTATAATGTTTTCTTGGCTGGTGTTGAAATGTTGCTTGAAGCTGGGCTTTAACCTTGAGGTTCATTCATCCTGAGCTGTGTAGTAGGATGGATGAAGATCATAGAATAAACTTTCTCAGCTGTTAAAGTTAGCTAACAGAACAGTGCCTTCAGTGTCTATATCCATTGACGGATTTGCTAACAGTTAAGCCCTTAAGACCCTGACAGAAGAGAAGAGTGGCTAGTTTCCTATCTAGTAAATCAAAGGATCAGATCTTCCAGGTTGTGGAGGCTCCCAATTGTCCCAATCTGGGAATTACCAGTGGCAATGACGGGTGGCAAGAAAGCAATTTGCCTCTTATAAGTTGACTTTCACTGCCCCCCTTCCTCCCATCTTCTCTCTCTGCACAAACCTTACCCAGCAAGAAGAAAAACTTAACACTTTTGCCACTGATTCACCTAAGGTGTAGGCCTTGCTTGGCAGTCTTTAGGACACAGAAGCTGTTAACCTCGGATTGGGCAGCAGCTTTTGATGACCTGGTATGCCAGTTTCAAGGTGCACAAAACACCAAGAAAGCTGCCCACACTTTGCTTGTTAGCTTTTAATGACAGTAGGGGTATTGTGTTAGTTACCACCTATCAGGCTTGTCACCACATTTTAAATAAGAACTAAGCCAGAAAAACACTTCCCTTATTGGAGTCAGAAATTGATCGATTATCATGTGCCAAAGGAATCAAGGGATTTAAGGAAAATGAAGTAAATTATAGCTGAGGCAGGAGATCGCCCATAATCTTATTAAATGGCAGAGGAAGGCTTCTATTTCGACAGGCTTTATATGACATTCTGTGCAATTTCAGGAAATTATTCTTGGTAAAATTAAAGGGAGGAATATGTCCAGCTTCGGTTTCGATGTAGCTGAAAAGAGTAGAAACTTGTAAATATTAGCTCATGGAACCTGCAAATCTTTAGTCCTATTGTTTTTAAATACTCACTCAATCAAGACTTTGACATCACCTTTTCAAGTCCTCTTTTCAAATCCTAAGACAGAGCACAAATAATATAAATATAAAATGAGTCAAAGTACTAAATTTTCATAGTTATTTTGTTTCTAGTATTTTCAATTTCTGATGAAGCTTGTCAAAAGAGCCAAATCTTCATATTTAAGGATGAATATGCGAAAAACCTGTATCTCTTTGCTCTTAATTGGCTGCAGAAAGTTCCTTGGAATATCGCAAAGTTGTGTAAATAAATACAAGCATTTCTTTTCCACCTTTTACCATGGATCATTTCAAACCATCTCGATACCGTGTGAAAACCTTCTATCAAATATTGGTAATCAGTTTTGCTGTCACGTTTCAAATCATTACATAAAAACCTGTAAAACACACTAATAATTTTGTTTAAATTGTTTGGATGATGTTTCTAGATTCAATTATAAATGTGGGGCTATTCCAAAATAAAAATCACTAAGATGGGCAACTTGGAAACAATGCATTGATTAAAAATGAGAATCTTTAAAAAAAACCGAAAGAAGTGCAGAAGCTGGAAATCTGAAACAAAAACAGAAATTGCTGGTAAATCTCAGCGGGTCTGGCAGCATCTTAGCAGGAAAATCAGAATTAAAGTTTCGAGTCCAGTGACCCTTTTTCAGAATGAACGTTAAAGCACTTCCCACAGTCTGGACAGTTAAAAGTTCTTTCATCAGCCTATTCTGAAGAAGAGTCACTAGATTTGAAATATTAACTCTGATTTCTCTCCACTGATGCTGCTAGACCTGCTGAGAATCTGAAAACATTGGATTTGCATAGTTGATCTGCAGGAGTTTTTTTTTTCATGGCTGCATGTTAAATAATGAGTTGCTGCTGGTCACCTTCATATTTACAAAAATTACTGCTTCCAACTCTTTCTAATTGTCCACCCCTTGCTGTCCTAACCATTCAGCCCTCCTTGCAAGGCCTCCCATAGGCTGATAATGTAGGGTACTGAAATTTAGATGTTTTTCTCCAGTGAGCTGCTTCTGAATGCCTAGAAGGTATTTGTGACTTCCTGGTTTGATATATAGCATGGCCTAATATCAGGCTGCTTCTAACATCGGGCTTGCTTCCTGGTCAATGCAAACAGGTCTAGATTGATACTCTAAATGTAGTTTGCCAATAATCTGCTGAGGTTAGAAGTAGCTTTCTCTTTCACAATCTTCTCCCTTAAAGGACCCCATATATTCACACTTTAATAAAAATGTCTCTGAATTGTAACATTTTTGTTCCCTTTAAAACGAATGCCTTGTCAAAGAACTGCACTCGGTAGCTGTAAGAGTTACGTGACAACTGACTGAATTTTCTGACTTAGAACTTGTTTATGTTGTGAGTAATCCACACTTGAGACTACAGTGATCAAACTGATACTTTCTATTTTAAGTGACCTCCTTTAATGTTGGTTTGATAGATTGTCTGGAAGGGCAAACTTGACAATCTGTCCATTGTACTGTTTGTGTCTGAAATGCTGAGTTGTAGGAAAAAGGTCTATTATCCTTTCATGTCAAAATCACCTATTATCAGTCAATAATGCCTCATTCTACAGCAATCTTACTGAGTGAAAATCTGGCTTCCATTGCAGTGCTATTTCAAATGCTTAATAATCTGATTACAACTGATGGATAAATCAGAAGATTTGTGGTTTATGTCTCAATAACCACTTAAATTGGTGGGTAATGATAGTCTGCTTTTACTTGCAAAGCCTCAATAATGTTAAAAAAGACCAAAGGAAATTACATATTATAAGGGTAACAATATGCTTAGACCCACTGAAGGTCATCTAATGTCCACTTAATAGTACACATATTCCACATGTTTCAGCATGCTACTCTCTTTCATCATTTTCCAGGAGAAAAAAAAAATTTTTTCAGCTCAGGGACTGTATACTGCAAAACCTCAAATGACCAACAGGATTAAATTCTTGGCAACTGGAACAGAAGGGGATTTTCTTGCCCTCTGTCTGCATCCCTTCTTCTAACCCTGCCTGTCATTGTGTATTTGCTATCCCTCTGACCGTCCACTCTATGATGCTAAATGATCTGTGCTCAGCAAAAGGCTCAATTTTATCTCCTCATGCCCTCATCTCAATACATTTGGGCATGATGTTAAACTCTTCTTCTGTCTCTTTTGTGACCACTTTTCTAAGGATGTCGGTATTGATGGCCAGGCCAGCATTTATCGGTCATCCTTAGTTGACCTGAACTAGTGCTACCAAGTGTGAGAGGATGCCCGCTCAAAGTTGTTGGCAGAAGATAGGCTCAACCTTGGTGAATAGGAAACATGTTTATTACGTTGTTACAACTAATTCCACTGTATCTGAGGCATATGGTGGTCTCATGTGACTTCAACAGTGATTGCATCTACACTGGATGCCTCATTGTTCTTAGTTTTTGCATGGCCTTTTTGACATCACTGCGAGTTGGAGGTGCTCTGAGATGGTGATGTTGTTATGGGTTGGTGTCGAGAGCATTTGTATCTTGGTGGAGGTGGTCCTTTCGGTGTTCTCTCCAGCGGACGTTGACTGCCTTTTGGCCTTTGCCCAGCGACTCTCTATTCTGGGCTCTCAGTGCAGTAGGTCCCTGGGCACTTGGACTGTAGATCGTTTTGATTGCACCAAACACGTTATGTTTGTCAACGAGTTGCTGAGTTTCTTGCACTCTTTCCACCCACCATCTATTCTTTGGGTCATGGGTTCTTGGTTGCATCTCAGCCTTCAGTTGCCTATGAGGTTGCTTCCTCTCTCTTGAGTTTTAGTGGAGCTGCCAGTTTAGGAGCATCATTTTTTTGCAACCATGGTGATCCTGGATCTCCTGATCTCTGTTGTTGATCCAGTCTTGATGTTTCCTGGTCGAGAGGCTAAGCATCTCCACACAGGCACTGAATGTGGTGGCTTTTAGAATGGACCAGCTGCTGTGAGCACTCTCTGACTCTGGTATGTTGGTCTTGAGCTATGAGACGTCATCTCAATAGAGCTTTCTTCTCAGGGTCTATGAGACATACACCATTGAATCTCCTGGAGCCAAGTTGGTGGAGTTGGTAGAGCAGATTAGTTGTCTTTTGAACAGTCATTGACCCTGGGCATGGTGTGGGTGATGTGGACATTTGCCAGCCTTCTCCTGCCACACAACACTGCCACTGACCATCAGAAGCCATGGTGAGTCCTGGATGACGTGATACAATTTCCAAACCGCAGGAACCTCCTGTGTGCGAGCAGACATTGACAAGGAAATCCAACATTGACTCCAAAATGCCAATGCAGCCTTCAGACAACCAAGGAACAGAGTGTTTGAAGTCTAAGAGCTCAAACTCAGTACCAAGCTCATGGGCTACAGAACAACCATGGTCTCCACTTTCCTGTATGCATCAAAAACATTAACCTTGTATAACAAACACTACAAATCACTGGAGATTTATTGCTAGTGCTGGCTTTGCAAAATCCTGCAAATCTACTGGTATCATAGTTATAACAGTGTGAGTGCCCTCTCCCAGGCTAATATCCCAGTGTCAATGCACTGATCAGCCATGTCCAGCTGTGATAGGCGAAACGCATTGTCCACATGTCCGACTCAAGACTTCCTAAACAAGAGCTGTACTCCCAGCTCTGCAATGTAAGCGATCACTAGGAGGGCAGGAATGCTACAAAGACACTCTAAAATCTTCCCTAAACAAATGCAGCATCTCCACCAACAGGTGGCAAATGCCTGCCCGAGAAGACTGGGGCTGGAGAAGATACATTCATAAAGGTGCCAAGCACTATGAGTATTACTGAGTGGATCACGTGGAGGGCAACCACAAGCAAAGGAAAGAGGGACAGAATCTGGAGTGTTTCCCCCAACTCATCAAACACCACCCACTCAACCTAGGGCAGAGTCTGTGACTCCAGTATTGGAATATTCAGCCACTGCAGAACTTTAATGCCTGAGGGATCAATGTGAGTGTACATACACATTACTGTTAGCTCCATTGATTTAGAACTAGAATAATAATTAAGAAAAATCTTGACTTTCCATTAGTACTGCAACACTGGCCACCCACTGGATACAAATTAGGTCCTCTTGGGAACTGTCCTTTATATCCTGAAGCTTATCTCATGATGTATTTTAACCCTGTCAGATACTAATAGTCCAACATTCCCCCCCGTTTTAAAGAAATTGGACGTAAAATGTTCACTGTGTTTCTCTCTACAAATGCTGTCAGACTTGCAGAGTTTCTCCAGCACTTTCTGTTTTAATTTCAACTTCCCAGCATCTGCAATATTTTGCTTAAGTGCTTGGAGTGTTGCAGCAGTATATTGAGTCGATAGCTCATACTCCAGTCACAATATCCTTAACTTTCATTATTGAGATTTTGTCTCTAAATTTCCTTCCTTTCCCAGAAGGGGGAAAAAAAACTGACACTGCGAATGAGACATACTTGTCCAACTCGACTTGTATATTCAAAATAGAGGACCAGAACGATCAGTATATTCACTTCTAAGTATCTTTGTTTTGTTATTATTTGTTTTTACCTTTTGGTTTATTTCTCCTCAACTGAAAATTGCTCTTCAGTACATGAACATTCTCTATCCTATGCCCTCACCTTTTTTAAATACTATTTGATCCAAAAGAGCAAAATTCTAATGAGCTTTAGCTTCATAATTGAATTTGATTCTTATTATTTTCAGTGTTGAACTTTGTCAGATATTTTATTTACGGATGGAGTGCTGACTTAGGTCACTCTGTAGAGAATGAACGTTCCATTGTCAAATCCATGCGTGATTTCTAACATATATAGTGCGATTATTTTGCAGCCAGTCATTGTTGTTGTTTGTCTCTGCAGTGTTTTCTTACAGGTAGTCCCATTCCAATTTATTTGGTTAATTAGAGCTAGAATGTTACTGGCATCTTGTGTTACATATAACTGATGATCCATGCTATAAATCATCAAGCCAAACAAAGAGGAAAATTAAGGAGACCTACATAAACAATTGAATTGTTTCCACTTCAAGCTAAAGGACTATCTCTTTCTTTTTCGATATTGAATTGATGGGTCTAATTGAAGAGTTTTTTTGATGGCACTTGGAGCCAAGGGAGTTGGAGCCCAAATGGCCTGCAAGGTAATGAGATATTTGCCTATATTATGCAGCTTCATAGAAGCCACAATGCTTATCACATCAACAGGAAGTGAGGTATTGATATAAAAATCTGAAAACAAAGATGATTATTTCTTACACTTGTAAGTATAAGGTTGTAATGGAATGTGAATAAGAATTGGCTACAGGCTACTGCTCGCTGGTAGAATTTTTTTAATGTAAGAACATTATAGAATATGAAAGCTTAATAACTCATTGACATTTGTAACTTATGTTTGCTTCTGTAACCTCACTGCAACTTTTCTGTTTGAATGAAAACAGATGTCACTGAACAATATAGCATTCAGGTGCTAGTAACTTTAAATCAGTTTGCAGTAATTATTTGCCATGAGTTTATGACAATTTGTGTTTTTTTAGGGTTAAGAGAATAGTTAACATTCGTTTGAGATTTGTTTTGGAATTTGTCTGTCCTTTACAGACCTCTGAGCACCATAAACATATTTCATAGTTCACGGCAATTATCCATGCTAACGTAAGCTGGGCACATGGACTATCCCATTAATTCCATTCACGTTCATGATTCAGGATCCTTGTCTGCTAACAACATCATTACAAGCTGAGGTAAATAAACAGCTGATCCATCTCTATTCTAGGTTGGGAGATAAAACTCATTTTCATATTTCTCATTAATTCAGTTTTTGTACTTGTTGCAGCAGGTGGAGTATTTTATTCTCTCATCTCATTAATCACTTTCAGGCTCAAGAACAGAGTTGAATTAATACCTGACCAGAACGGGAGACAGAACAATCCATTACTGTGCTCTCAATGGCATATCACATTGTGAAAAGTAATGTGCTATAACATGACCTAGGCAAAATATACATGTAAACAAATGTATCACACCTGTGTGGAAAATCTGCTTATAATTGTGACAGACTGATGGCACAAATCTGTCCTTCTGAAGTAAACGTGTTACCTTTTTGAAGGCTACGGCAGCTGCTATAATACCTAATTCAAACACTCATACTTATTTCTGTTTCATGTTATCTTTTAGATCATGTTATGGGACATGCACTATGGCAGGCATTTGTATAATATGGAAATTGCTCAGTTCCCAAGGTTGCATTATAATTAGGGTGGTGTCTATTTTTACCTTGATTTTCTCCACATGGAAGTTATTCTCCAACACCTTTTCAGTTGGGACTGCCATCCAAGAGTACTGCGTAGTTACATTTCTAAGGATCTATAAAACCCATTGTCATATCTGAGGGACATATCTTTGGATCATAACCTAGAACCTCAGGGCAGTGTTTGTACATACTGTCTATGTCCACATTTATAATTTTTTAACCTCAGATCTGTTGCATGATCTTTGTCTTGTTATTCAGTTGTTACAGAATATTTGAAAAGTAATTTGCAATTTGTAGAATTGAAAATTTCCATCATTCTTTAAACAGTTTAAATCACATTATTGATTCTTGACAATTCTTTCATGATTTAGTGTAAGGGAGTTTTGTAATTGGGTTTTTTTTTATTATTTTAAAGATGACAAAATTACTGCATTTTACCTGCAGATAAGCTATGAAAATAATTATATACTAAACACTGCACATTTTAAATTTGATGCAAGGAACTCAGATTAATAATACTGACACAGAACCACAAATCTGGTACCCTTGTAACTGAGGCAGTGCAGGATTTTGGATTTTACAGATCTTGGGTCGAATGGTTTGGGCTGTGGGAAAATCGCTGGTTGAATAGTGTTAAGGGTCTCTTGGAGTATGAGATAGAGAGATGTATGAAGTGCTGAAGCCAGTAACTAGTCTGGAACCACACTGTGGCAATGCAGTTGAATTGTCCAAGTAAGTTATTTTTCTTTAATTTTATTCAATTAAAATTCATGCAAAAAGTACCCAGACTTCAGACAACTCTGGTGTTCAGGCATCCAGATTTGAGGTACTGTATAATTATTATTGTAAATGTGTACAGTAAACTCAAAAATAAGTTTCCTTTTTAATTTGTTAACATGTATAAGTATTTTCTTTATATAATTAATCTTATGGCTCTCAGTTACAGCAGAAATCGTCACAAATATATATTTTTAAAATAAAATCCATTGTACATTAGTAAAGCCATGTCCATGTTCCTATGTTGTAATAAGATGCAAATTGTTTTAATGCACATCTCACACTTAATATTGTTTCTGCTTCATTTTTTGTGTTAATGTATGCAAATACAGTAGACATTAAAGTGAAGCATTTTTTCCATCTAAATATGTGTTGCAGCTATGGCCTCTCCACTTCTTTCACTTTCTGTTCAGCTATCCAATACCTTTATTACTCTACTCGACATGACTACATCACTGAATAAAAACATGGACTACATCAATGAAAACGTGACATTTCATCATGAAGTTTATACCAAGTGTAGTGACAGATGTCTTCTGTAACCATTTACATAACTACTGTGACAGAACAAATGATTCAGAGTGAAAGTTGAGCCTCAAACAAAATTCCTATGGTCCAGATTGAACTAAGGGAGATAAAAAGAAATAGTGGACATACTGATGAAGGTTAGTTCCTGAGACTTGAAGCCCAGTTAAAGGGCGGATCCTTGGAAGATTGGCAGTCTCATCTACAGAGGCTGACTGAATTCTCACATTGTTGGTTGCATTAATAGCATGACTGGAATTTGCGTGGCTTCGATAGAAAATAGCTGAAAACCATGTTATTATAAACTAATAATCATTTATTAGTTACTTACACTATGAATTAAACAATTTATTGTCACTTGTATTTAAGGGAAAATTCAATGAAAAGCAGGACTTCTTCAAAGCATTTCTCTCCCAGGTTTCAGGTACATATGATCTGACATCATTGATGATATTCCCTAACAATTAGCATTATGGCTATTAATCTCTGGCTCTATACATCATCTCAGATTGAATTGTATCAATTCACTTTTAGGAATAAAACTAAACTTCTCATTGGACTATCACTTAGATTTTGTGTAGTTCTATTTGGTTGGTATTAGATGTCTTTTTTACTTAACACCTCATTTCTACACAGAGCTGTAATTCAATGCCACATTCTACATTGACAGCAGATTTTCAGACATAAATGAGGATAGAGAAGGAGTTGGTGCAGGAGACAGGATTATTAGAGGATGGAGTATAGGAGGACAGCCAAAGCAGGACGGGATTACAAGAAGAGCTGGCTTGGGAAACAGTTTTCAAATCCCTTCGTGGAACATGTACCTCCCCATATCCTCCCCCACTGCTACCACAGTTCAAAATCACTGAGCCTGCTCCAAATCTGGTTCCTCATACACATACAATTTAGGCATCCATATCTGAAGCTGCTTAGGCCATAATCTCAGAAATTCCCTTCCTAAATAACTCCATTTCACTAACTTTCTTTCTTCTTTTAAGACACCCTTAAACTTCATCCGTTGGATTAACCTTGTGACCACCTGCTCCAATGTCTTCTTAAGTACCTCAGTGTCGAAATCTGTTTGATAATGCTCCTGCAAAGCAGTTTCAGATGTTTTATTGTGTTAAAGACACTATATAAATGCAGCTTGATACGCAAGAGGTAACAGAGGAGAAAGTATACGAAAAAACAGGAGAGTGGTATAAGACAAGAGGTTTATGAGGTAGAGTTACCAGAAACAGCATGTGGAAGAAGACAGAATCGAAGGGGTTCATAGGAGAAGGATGTATTTTCAAGGGGTACCACTGGAGGGATACACAATGCATGTACAGGAGGAGGCTGGAACTGGAGGAAGCTTATGGGTGGAGGCCTAACAGAGAGGGTTTGTTGCAAGAGTGGGTGTAGGAGATTGGTGCCGTATAGGAGAGTATGGGAAAAGCAGGTAAAGAAAGAAGGGTTTTGGGAGGAAGGTTATAGAGGAGCATTGTTGTACAGGAGGAGGGTGGTACAAGATGAGTAGCGTAGAAGGAAAGTAGCATGAAATGTAGGGTGTGAAATTAAGGTGTGGGATGGGGGGTGATATATGAAGTGAAAGAGTTTGGAAGAAAAAGTTCAGGAGGAAGGTGGTATGAAGGGATTGGAATATGGGAGGACAGAAGTACAAAAGGAAGTCAGTAAGATAGGAGGATAGTACTGGAGGTGGGTATACGAGTTAATGAGGGGTGCGACAAGGTGATATGAGAGGGTGTGTTGGCTTTTTTTACATAATGTTTCCTTCATTCAGAACCAGATGGATACTTTTTGATCTTTCCTGAAAATGCAGGTTATTATTTGCTCAGTGAATAAACTGTTCTCTTACTCTGTACTTGGACAAACTATTTAATACAATCCTTCTGTTATACACTTGTAGGTCATTGTGAACACAGAGCATTACAGTGTCCACATGCTAACAGGAATAAGGTGTGCTAACAAGGACAGCTAACGTGCTGTTAGAAGAACTAATGTATGAAGGCAATAATGGGTGATAGGATATTCTAATATGAGAGACAGCAGACAATTAACTTCTTGTTTTGGAATGACTCCTACTTTGTTGCCATTTAAAACAAATGTACATTTTACATTCATTAAATCTTAAAGGTATATTTTCAAGGCCTGAAGTATAAATGGAATTCTAGTTGAAATTTAAGCAGCCGTGCTACTAATATATGTAGTGCTGTCACTGCATTATGACAGTTAGGTTTGCAACCCAGAAGGTTTTAATTATTAATCACGCCCTCTGAGAAACAGATGCCATAATCAGTTGAGATTCACCAAATCAAAAGTAATGTGCCTGCATAATAATGTCTCTGTTTCCCTGTATTCTCCTTAGTTTGAGATGGAGTTCTTTATATTTCAAAACCTCTTTCTTTTGGCTTGATTTGTACTAGCAGCACCATTCTGAAAAGTTAAGCTCCCAAATCATTATGCCTATCAACTTCCCAAACTACAGCCCAATCAAAATTTTCTGAGAGCAACTGACATTAATATTATTTTTGAAGCTGTAACCTGGAGCTAGAATGGGGTGGATTTTAACTTTATGTAGTTATGGAAAATTTGTGAGTGGTTTTGCATCCCATTTTATATCTCTCCTGGGTTGAAGGCAATCAGGAGAGAAGTAAAACAGTCTTATATTATCACAAAAAATCAACACATACTACAATCAGGGGTCACACGACTCCTGGAGAGCAACAGCAAGAGCTTATTGCCACTATCCTGCTGCTTAATGTCAGCTGTGTTAGCTGTAGCTCAGTTGGTTCACACTTTTGTCTCTGAGTCAGAAACGTGTGGATTCCCGGTCCCGCTGCAGGATGGGGAATTTCCCTGGAAACCTGAGGTACCTCTGCCAGGTCCAGTAGTGGGTTCAGCTGGTACTTGTGACCTGATCCTTGATTGGAACGCTATTTCACACCCATCAGCTAGTTTGGAAGGCAGCCAGTGCCAACTGTTTCCAGAACAGAGGTGGACAGAGAGGCAGGCTGTGCTGCTGAAAGTGCTGGCAACATTTTATAGGGTTGTTAGTATTCTCAGAAAACATCCGAAGGCAGCCTTGTTGTACAAGATTCCTACAAAGACCGCAGTCTGCACTGGAGACCCTAGCCTAACCTACAGCTCAGGCAACAGTCTCAGCCTGGCAGTGTGAGAATGTCTATTAATTATTGAAACAAGCATTCAGAAGGAATGAGGGCTGAGATGATTGGTGACAAGATAGAAGGAAGATTCCAGCTGTTCAGTGATGAATTCTTGCATGTCATTCTGCAAGATACTGGGACAAGGCAGAAGGTTCTTATTGCATGCATGTGTGAAAGGCTCTGTAACAGTAAAGATTTTATTGAGTGCAGTAAGCACCAACAACTGTAATGATGTCAAGGAGACGTGGTCAGTGTAATAAAGGAGACAGGCTTGGGACTGGTACATGCCTAAAAGGCGTGGTGGTAATCAAAGTTATACTCATGCAATCTGTAAATAGTTGGAATAATGCAATAAACTCCGTTGTTCATTTAACAACGCTTGAATCTATCATCTATCATCATGGAAGAAATAGCGAGACATCTGGATAGAAATTGTCCCATCTGGCAGACGCAGCATGGGTTCTTGAAAGGCAGGTCATGTTTAGTTAATTTACTGGAATCCTTTGATTATGAGTGCAGTGGACAACAGGGAACTGGTGGATGTGGTGGATCTGGATTTCCAGAAAGCGTTTGACAAGATGGCACACAAAAGGTTGCTGCATAATATAAAGGCGCACAGCGTTATGGGTAATGTATTGGCAGGGATAGAGGATTGGTTAAATAACAGAAAGCAAAGGGTGAGGATAAATGGGTGTTTTCTGATTGGCAATCAGTGGTTAGTGGTGTGCCTCAGGGATCAGTGCTGGGACAGCAGTTGTTTACAATTTACATAGATGATTTGGAGTTGGAGACCAAGTGCAGTGTATCAAAGTTTGCAGGTGGCACTATGATGAGTGGTACAGCAAAGTGTGCAGGTGAGGTCATTTATTTTAGTAGGAATAACAGCAAAGTAGACTATTATTTAAATGGTGAAGATTTGCAGTATGCTTCTGTGCAGAGGGACACGAGTGTCCTTGTGCATGAATCACAAAAGGTTGGTTTGCAGCTACAGTGGGTAACGAAAAAGGCAAATGGAATATTGTACTTTATTGCTAGAGAATTGAGTTTAAGAACAGCGAAGTTATGTTACAGCTGTATAGAGTGCTGGTGAGGCCAAATGTGGAGTACTGTGTACAGTTTTGGTCTCCTTACTTGAGAAAGGATGTATGGGCAATGGAGGGGGTTCAGAGGAGCTTCACTAGGTTGATTCCGGGTTTGAGAGGGTTGGCTTATGAGGAGAGATTGAGTAGACTATAGTCACTGGAATTCAGAAGAATGAGGGGGGGATCTTATAGAAACATATAAAATTATGAAGGGAATAGATAAGGTAGAAGCTGGGAGGTTGTTTCCACTGGCAGGTGAAACTAGAAGTGGAGGCATAGCCTCAAAATAAGGGGAAACAAATTTAAGACTGAGTAAAGCAGGAACTTCTACACCGAAAGGGTTGTGAATCTGTGGAATTCCCTGCCCAGTGAAGCTACCTTGTTGAATGCCTTTAAGGCAAAGATAGATAGATTCTTGAACAGTAAAAGACTTAAGGGCAGGTAAGTGGAGCTGAGTCCACAAAAAGATCAGCCATGATCTTATTGAATGGCAGAGCAGGCTCAAAGGGCTAGAAGGCCTACTGCTTATGTTCTTAATACTCTTACAGGGTTATAGAGTCATAGAGACGTACAGTATGGAAACAGACCCTTTGGTCCCAACTCATCCATGCTGACCAAATATCCTAAATTAATCTATTCTCATTTGCCAGCATTTGGCCCATATCCCTCTGAATCGTTCCTATTCATATACCCATCCAGATGCCTTATAAATGTTCTAATTGTACCAGCCTCCACCACTTCCTCTGGCAGCTCATTCCATAAACACAGCACCCTCTGCGTGAAAAAGTTGCCCCTAAGGTCCTTTTTAAATCTTTCCCCTCTCAGCTTAAACCTGTGCCCCCTAGTTTTGGACTCCTCTCCCCAAGGGAAAAGATCTTGACTATTCACCCCTATCCATGCCCCTCATGATTTTATAAACCTCTATAAGATTACACCTCAGCCTCCAATGCTCCAGGGAAAATAGTCTCAGCCTGTACAGCCTTAACATATAGCTCAAACTCTCCAACCCTGGCAACATCCTTGGAAATCTTTTCAGAACCCTTTCAAGTTTCACACATCTTTTCTGTAGCTGGGAGACCAGAATTGAATGTGATATTCCAAAAGTGGCCTAATCAATGTCCTGTACAGCCGCAACATGATGTCACAACTTGTATACTCAATACACTGTCCAATAAAGGCAAGCATACCAAATGCCTTCTCCACCACCTTGTCTACTTGCAACTCCATTTTCAAGGAACTATGAACCTGCACTCCAAGGTCTCTTTGTTTGGCAATACTCCCCAGGACCTTACCACCAAGTCCTGCTCTGATTTACCCGACCAAAATTTAGCACCTCACATTTATCTAGATTAAACTCCATCTGTCACTCCTTGGCCCATCGGCACATCAGATCAGGGTCTTGTTGTACTCTGTGGTAAGCGTCTTCGCTGTGCACTACACCACCAATTTTTGTGTCATCTGAAAATTTACTAACCATACCCCCTATAGTCATATCCAAATCATTAATATAGATAACAAAAAGCAGTGGACCCAGCACCGGTCCCTGCAGCACGCAGTTGGTCATAGGCGTCCAATTTGAAAAACAACTGTTTTTTCTTTTATTCATTCAGGGGATGAGGGCATTGCTGGCTAGGCAGCATTTATTGCCCACCCATAATTGCCCGGAGGGCAGTTAAGAGTCAACCACATTGCTGTGGATCTGGAGTCACACGTAGACCAGATAAGGTAAGGATAGCAGTTTCCTTCCCTCAAGGACATTGGTGAACCAGATGGGTTTATCCGGCAATCGACAACGCATTCACGGTCATCATTAGATTCTTAATTCCAGATATTTATTGGATTCAAATTACACCATCTGCTGTGGTGGGATTCAAACCAGGTCCCCAGAATGTTGTCTGGTCTCTGGATTAACAGTCCAGCGATAATACCACTAGGCCATTGCTTCCCTTTTACCACCACCCTTTGTCTCCTAATTTCTGGCTGATTTTGTGTCCAGATGGCTAGTTGTCCCTGTATTCCATGTGATCTAAACTTGTTAACCAGTCTACCACAAGGAACCTTGTTGAGTGCCTTTCTGAAGTCCATATAGACAACATCCAACTATATAGCTTGTAGTTCCCTAGCTTTTAATTACCACTTTTCTTAAATAATGGTTAGCCAACCTCCAGCCTTCTGGCACTTTACCTATGGCTATCAATGATACAAGTATCTCAGCAAGGGGCCCAGCAATCACTTCCCTAGCTTCCCACAAAGTTCTGGAGTACATCTGATCCAGTCCTGGGGATTTATCCACCTTTGTGCATCTTAAGATGTCCCGTGCCTCCTCTATAGTATGGACATTTTTCAAGATGTCGCTATTTATTTCTTCTCCACATCCTTCTCCACAGTAAATACTTGATGCAAAATACTCGTTCAGTATCTCACCCGTCTCCTGTGGTTCCACACATGGGCAGCCTTGCTGATCTTTAAAGGGCACTATTCTCTCCCTAGTTACCCTTTTGTCCTTAATGTATTTGTAGAAACCCTTTGGATTCTTCTTAACACTATTTCCGAAAGCTATCTCATGTACCCTTTTTCTGCTCCTGATTTCCTTCTTAAGTATACTCCTACTGCCTTCATAGTGTTCCAGGGATTCACTTGATCCCTGCTGTCTTTACCTGACATATGCTTTCTTCTTCTTCTTGACCAAAACCTAAATTTCTCTCGTCATCCAGTGTTCCCGATATCTACCAGCCTTGTCCTTCACCTTAATAGGGATACACTGTCCCTGGACTCTCATTATCTCATTTTTGAAGGTTTCCCATTTTCCAGCCATCCCTTTACCTGCGAACATTTGTCCCCATCAACTTTTGAATGTTCTTGTCGAATATCGTCAAAATTGGCCTTCCTCTGACTTTTAGATCGGGTCTATCCTTTTCAGTAATTATTTTAAAATTAATAGAATTACGATCACTTGTCCCAAAGTGCTCCCCCATTGACACCTCAGTCACTTTCCTGCATTATTTTCAAGATAAGATCAAGTTTTGCTCCTTCTCTAGTAGGTAGACCCATATACTGAATAAGAATATTTTCTTGTACACACTTAACAAATTCCTCTCCATCCAAGCCCTTAACACTATGACATTCCCAGTCTATGTTTGGCAAGTTAAAATTCCCTACCATTACAACTCCACTATTCTTACAGATAACTGAGATGTCCTTACAAATTTTCTTCTCCATTTCCCACTGACTATTCTAATTAGACCAGAAACATGGATATCTTAATTTGGACTAAATTATTTTGGACTAGAAGCAACTTATACACCTTTTCACCAGGGACAGGAGGATGAAATCTCTTTGCCTAAGCGAGCCTGGAGAGATGTCACTGAGGAGGTCAATAGCTGTCAGGATGATCTGAAGACTGCTGGGCAAAATGACTGCTTCACCGTACATGAATCAATGGTGTTATTCATTCTGCTGTTGTGACTACCTATGGTTCTCTTGGGGGTTGACAAATAGCTAACTGTGAGGATGCAGTAGTTGGGAAGGGAAATCCCACCCAGTCTCTGGAATCAGGTCCTTCCTGTAAGAGGAGTGGATGCAGCCTGGCTAATTTGCATCTGCCAGTAGCTCTAGAATGGGCATATTTGAATACCCCCAAAAAGTACAGCCTAACTATGCTTGAATCAGTCTTGTGCCTGTCATTTTCAAGCAACAGCATTCTTTTTGATCCTGCAGCTTGCTTTCATGTGAGGTAAGAAGCAACAGGGGAGTTTGAAGCTGGATCTTTGAAGGTGATCATCCGAATCATGTATGTATGAACACCTCCTGACCCTCATGTCTTTCTCAATATTGTGTCTGGCCATTTATTACCTGATCATCTTCCATGTCTGAGGATTCCTTTTGCCCAGTTCACAGCACCAGGTTATGTAGAGCACAGCACAGCACACCATGACAAGTACAAGAGACCTTTCTGGGGCACATTAAAATGCTGGTCTGGATGGATCCAGGCATTTAAAAGTCATCTTCAGGTGCTAGGTTTTATGTGACTCCGCTGTGTGTGTGAGGTGATGGGTTTGTAGCAAGGAGGCCATGTAACAAGGGCCCAGGTCACAAAATTTTCACCTACCCTCAGATATACCACATAATGCAGGAAGATGGGCTTCGAAATTGACAGAGCACTAGCTGCATTTAAATAAATAATAAAACATAGGCCTCAGCAACAAGAATAAGCCATTGGGTGCAATGAGTTTGTGCCACCATTCAATAATATCATGGCTAATGTAATAGTCTCAACTCCCCTTTCCTGTTTGACACCCCCTAACCCTTGACACCCTTGTCAACCTAACGTATATCTAACATAGCTCGGAAGTGACCCAGCCTCCGACACTTTCTGGTGAAGAGAATTCCACATATCAATAATGATCTGGGAGATAAATAAATTCTCCTCATTGCAGGTCCTTCGAGGGAGAAATCTTATTCTTATATTGTATCCCCTAATTCTAGTCTCCAACAAAAGGATACATGCTCCCATTATCCATGTTATCAATTCCCCTCAGGATTGTACATGTTTCTATCAGATTAACTTTCATTTTCTAAGAGGCAATGGACGCATCTTTAACCTTTGTTCATGAGATATCCCCCTCTTCAGAGAAAGAGTTGAGTGAATCTTCTCTGATCTTCTTCATTGTTATATTAGGTTGTGAAAGGGCTGGAAAGTGCAATAAGCTCCAACCATTCTGGGTAGCATGGTGGCTCAGTGGTTAGCACTGCTGCCTCACAGCATCAGGGACCTAGGTTCAATCCCAACCTTAGGCGACTGTCAGTGTGGAGTTTGCACATTC
Organism: Rhincodon typus; assembly: GCF_021869965.1. Classification (NCBI taxonomy): domain Eukaryota; kingdom Metazoa; phylum Chordata; class Chondrichthyes; order Orectolobiformes; family Rhincodontidae; genus Rhincodon; species Rhincodon typus. The sequence continues at coordinate 62,048,810 of NC_063334.1, forward strand.
TCCCTGTGTCTGTGTGGGTTTCCTCCAGGTGCTCTGGTTTCCTCCCACAGTTCAAAGATGTGCAGGCTAGGTGGATTGGCCAGGCTAAATTGCCCGTAGTGTTGAGGGACGCATACATTAGGTGAGTTATAGGGGGATGGTGATAGGTATGGATGGGATGCTCTGATCATCAGTGTAGACTTGTTGGGCTGAAGGGCCTGTTTCCGCACTGTAGGGACTTGGGTAGGGAAAACAGAACTCCTTACTATCTTGTAAGGTGAAGGTGTACGTCCACAAGTGTCCCAATAGCTTTAGTAACAATATCTAACTTAATAATTGCTATTATGCAATAAATGCATCTTGTTTAAGACAATAACTTCTTCTCAATAAGACTCATTTGTGTTCTACCTTTACTACTGTAAATGAAGTAGGCCCTTGGACACATCAAGGAAAGAGGAAGATGGCAGCAAGCTACGCCATTGTAGCACATAGAATGTAATAACAGTAGTGGACATTATTGCTTAATAGCAAAAGGCTAAAACCATAAGAATTCCATTGAACACAGGAGCAGTACTAGATGTTTACGGACATAAAAATTTTACATGCAGACAGTTGGCAGCTGCAGCAGCTGAACAGTCCACCAGCCTGCAGGCAAACTTGAAGAAAGATCAACAACTAAAAAAAGAATACTCAATAGTAAAGTTTTTTGCTTCAGGCCAGATTAGAGAAATACAGAAACAGGTATGAGCTCGAAACCAGTCAAACCTGCCAGCTATAAATTCCTTCAGAGATAGCAGGAACTGCAGATGCTGGAGAATCTGAGATAACAAGGTGCAGAGCTGGATAAACACAGCAGGCCAAGCAGCATCAGAGGAGCAGGAAAGCTGACGTTTCGGGCCTAGGCCCTTCTTCAG
>NC_063334.1:62050102-62077555 GCF_021869965.1 Rhincodon typus
CTGAAGAAGGGCCTAGGCCCGAAACGTCAGCTTTCCTGCTCCTCTGATGCTGCTTGTCCTGCTGTGTTCATCCAGCTCTGCACCTTGTTGTCTCAGATTCTCCAGCATCTGCAGTTCCTGCTATCTCTGAAAAAATTCTTGAAAGAGCAAGATTTAACAGAGTTCAGCATTGAGGGGAATCTACAGGTAATTGCATTAATTATCATTACAAATTAGGAGAAAACTATGACTATGTGCTTTGAAATTAAAAATTTATGAGAAACAGATTTGCTGTTTGTATATCTGATGAGACTTTGTCAGATTTATTATAGTCCACAGAAGAGTTGACTTTGGAGAAAGCTATTCAGATTATGCTCGAAACAGAATGCAGTAAGACACACAGAGTATTCCAGAGAGTATAAGGACAACCTTATCGCAGTTCATTTAGCATGAAGGAATAATTAGTAATTATATCCCATAGGGTTGAAATTGCATGGTCCAGGTAGAACAGCACTCAAGATTAAAGGTATGTAATAAGCCAAGCTGGAACATAAAAGGAAGAAGATAGGAGAGGCTATACATGTAATTCACCATCAGGAGTCTTAACTCTAAAGCATGCATGTGTGCCTATACTTCAACATTTTTGATGTTACAGAAGGAGTTCAGTTAATTCCAATGGATAATGAACAGATCAAAAGAGACAGAATTATTCCAAGCCCGTCCAAAGATAATTGAGTCAAACAACAACTGGTCTAACGGGAGCAAATTTGTTAAAGTTTCAGGGGGGATCTGGTAGAATTTTTCATTGGATTTCCTTGACTCATGGTGGAACCCATAAAGAATAAATAATCTGTTGAATTTAGCTGTGATGGCATGAGAAATTTGTTTTACATGGCCGGGCTATACCAGTGGCCAGAAAGCTAACAGGGGCTGAAGCAGATTCAACAAGAATAAAAGATGGAATAAAAATGTGCCACCATTCACTGGTATTACGTTGAAAGGTGACCAGACTAAAAGACCAGTGAATTGACTGAGAACACATACTTTGAGCACCTACAGCATTTCATGATCACAGATGACTTAACTGTGGAAGGTAGACCTATTGTTCCATATTCCCTTCAGGAAGATGTTCTGGAATCATACACTTTTAGGGTTCTTTTAGGGTTTTAGGGTTCACCAGGTATGAAGCCAGGGCTTAGTCAGCAATGTGATGGCCCGAGTTCTCAGGAGAGATTGAAGATCTCATCACTTTTTTGAGAACTGAGACTGCATAGCATTGTCAGTACTAGGAAACAATCTTGTCATAACTGAATAAAATTCAGATGACTGAACCCAGAAGGGTTTGCAAGAAGATTGAGATGAGCAGAAAAAAAGAATGAACAGTGCAACTCACTTGAGCTCATTGATCAGTCTTTAACCAAAATGATTCAGGCAGGACCATAGCCTGGTGAACAAATTGTAAAAGCAGATTCAAATTTTATGCAATTGATAGAAGAACACAAGTTCTTCCTCTCCCAGATCTAAGTCCACAGAAATCCTCGAGTTTTTTGACTGAGGATATAAACATGCTAGATTCGCCAATAAGTCAACAACATAGGCAAATTAAGACATTCAACACAATTCACAAGTTGAAGTCAAGTGTTTTTATACTCAAACACTCATGTATTACTACATTGAGAATTAAGATTTATTTACAGATTGAAGGTGGGCTGCAAATGACTCCAGTTTGCCAACACTAATGTGGAATGGTAAATGTCCACAGATTCAATCCACAGTTAGCAAGTAATTGTATGGCTCAGAAATAGAGGATATAGCTAATAAAGAAATTACCAGTTTCAACAGAGAAGCCAGCTTCCATGAAAGAAATGCATCAGATTAAAGGTCTCCTGCAGAATAAAGGGGGTAATTAACTTGTTCAGCAGGGAAGAGTTCCTCTAAGATAGAAGTTAGTTAACTATTGGTCCTCCAGATAAGGTAAAGGGACTAGCTACCTAGTTTAGCTGGAATAATATGCTCAATGAAGCATATCCAAGAGATAAAAAGTAGTGTGGAGTGTCTTTACACACAGTGCAGGGTTAAGAACAGAATCAAGGTCAACAGTCTTCAAGGCAAAGACCAATCAATATTCCAAGTCCAAGGAGAATATATTCTGGAAGAATAAAAATAAAGGACTGCGGATGTTGGAAATATGAAATAAAAACAGAAAGTGCTGGAGAAGCTGAACAGCTCTAACAGCATCTGTGGTGACAAATAGAATCAACATTTTAAGTTTAATATGACTCTTATTTGGAAAGTCCTGTCATCTTGGACCTGAATCGTCAACTTTGTTTTTCTCTCTCTCAAAAGATGCTGTCAGACCTTTTGGAAGACTAGTGATTAGACTTAACGAAGGCAGAATCTTGACTGAGATATTAGGCAGTGGTAAATATTATTAAATACAATAATACACGACTGTTGACAATGGGGAGAAAAAGCTTTTCAGGAGAATATAGAGGGCATGGTTAGTAAGTTCGAGGATGACACCAATATTTGTGGTCTAGTGAGCAGTGAAGTAAGTTATCTAAGATAACAAAGAGATCTTGATCAATTGGGTCAAATGGCTGAAGAGTGGCAGATAGAATTTAATTTGGATAAATGTGAGGTATTGCATTTTGGTAAAACAAACAAGGGCAGGACCTATACAATTAAACATAGGGCCTTGGGTAGTGTTGTAGAACAGAGAGACCTAAGGGTTCAGGTACATAATTCTTTGAAGTTTGCATCACATACAGAAGGTCGTTAAGAAGGTGTTTAGCATGCTTGCCTTCATTGCTCAGACCTTTGAGTAGAGGAGTTGGGATGGTATGTTAAGGTTGTGCAGGATGTTGATGAGGCCTTGGCTAGAGTACTGTGTCTGGTTCTGGTTGCCCTGCTATAGAAAGGATATTATTAAGCTGGAGAGGGTGCAGAAGAAATTTACCAAGATGCTGCCAGGAATAGAGGGTTTAAGTTATAGGGAGAGGATGAATAGACAGGGACTTTTTCCACTAGAACATAGGAGTTTGTGGGGTGACCTTATAGAGATTTATAAAATCATGAGGAATGTAGAGAAGATGAATGGCAGGTGTCTTTTCCCCAGATTTGAAGAATAGGGGGAATTTTTTTTAAGATGAGAGGAGAAAGATTTAAAAAATACATGAAGGGCAATTTGATTGCACAGAGAGTGGTTTGGGTGTGGAATGAACTTCCAGAGGAAGTGATGGATGTGGATACAGTTACAATGTTTAAAAGACACTTGGATAAGTACATGAATAAGAAAGGTTTGGTTGAATGTGAGCCAAGCGCAGGCAGGTGGGTTTAGTTTAGTTTGGGATTATGGTTGGCACGGACTGGTAGGGCTGAAGGGCCTGTTTCCATACTGTATGACTCTATATTGTATGGTTCTGAAAGGATTCATGCTGGGGATTGGATTAAGCTCCATCCAACCTGATGACTTCAAGGGGACTTGAGCATCTTAGGATCTTGCAGAGTGAAAACTTATTTTCAGAGGACTCCCAATAGTCGTATTAACAACGTGTAACTTACCAATGTAACTTGTACTTTATTGCTAACATGCAATAAACTACATCTTGTTTAATACAAGAGCTAGTAGATTTCCTCCACCACTGTAAAATAAATAGGACCTTTTGTCTGGCTAAGGAAAAGTAATTGCGGTGGAAAAGTACCCCAACCACAGGTGATATTGGTTGGCATCACAGCACATACAACGCTTTAAATGAAATTATATTTTTTCCAAATAAGGAGACTAAAACTATCCGGTACTCCAGATGTGGTCTTGCCGAAGCTCTATAAAACTGTTGCTACATTTTTCTTTATTCCCCTTTTCATAAACATCAAGATTTGCCTTCTTAATTACTTGAACCAGTACATGAACTCCTTTTGATTCATGTACTAAAAGACAGCCGTGGTGTCATTATCACTGGCATCAGGTGATCACCAATACCACTAGAGTTCCACTCATCTTTCATCACGGCACAAAGATCTATGAGGGCCTCTTAGAAAAGCTGCAGTCTTCGGAGCACCTTGTTTATCACAGTGGAGCCGGCTTGCAATCCCCACTGTGGACTCTCCTGTTTCCTGATGTAAGGGTTGCCTTTTCAGGTGACTATGAGGTTCCCACTGTATAGATCCCTTTGACTATAGCCCCTTTCCTCTCAGGTCCTCCTCCCTGGAGAACCTGTTCTCAGCGTGCATGATGCCCGTGGCAGGTGAAACCACTGGTCTCAAGAGCCACACCTCCAGATGCTTTTTACAATTATCCCATCTCATCCCTCAAGTGTCAGCAAGGTTCAACTCCAAAGCTTGAATGCTCTCTCTGCAAAAATTTGTTAAGGCTGCACTATTTTAACCTTCTTCTGAAGGTATGCTGCTTGATCTGCCAGCTGATCAAGTTAGCACTGAATTGATTTGTCACCTTCATATAACTGCAGGGGCTCTGACGCTGCAAGGTACCCATGACCTTTGTGTAGAGTTGAAAGCGGTGCTTAACTCCTGGTAAACAGATGCAGCCTTAATTATGACATGTTCTGATCCATGCACTCTCTTGACTCACCATGTGGTCAATCCCTCAAAATGCATTCATCTGCTGTGTGACATGATGTCAGAGTCAAGTTTTGAAGTCAACCCCCACAATAGGAAGGGTCACTGGACCCGAAACATTAATTCTGATTTTTCCACACAGATGCTGCCAGACCTGTTGAGCTTTTCCAGCGACTTCTATTTTTGCCCCACAATATTATGCCACCCCTCAGACCACCTCCAAGGTCATAGATCAAGGAGTAAAAAATTGCCACTGCGTACTTAGGCCCATAAGTCTGTGTTGACATTCCAGAGCAGTATCAAGGGGAGTTTTACAATATTGGAGGTGCTGACTTTCAGATGAGGCATTAAATGGAGTTACCATCTGCCCCCTGAGGTGGTATAAATGATTCCATGATGCAATTTCAAAGAAGAATAGTAAATTATCACCACTGTCCTGACTAATCAATGTTACAAAGGTGCTTGTGGTCAATTTCAGTCACAAATTGCTTGTCATGTTTCCTATATTACAATAGTCACCACATGCTAAAAGTGCTTATTTGTTGTGTAAAGAGCTTTGGAGATGAAAGGAACTATGTAACTGCATGTCCTTGGGTTTTCTTTTGCATAATTCATTTATAGATATTTTCAAATCGACCTGTCCAGAGATGTTAAAGCACACCTCTGAATTAGATGGGACTTGAAACCAAGGCTCATGGCATAGAATTAGGGATGCTACCACTACGCCACAAGAGGCCCCATAATTCAGTACCATTTTATTAATATCCAGAAGTGCTCTTACACACAACTGATCATTTTCTTTTACACCCTTCACCAAATGACCCATGGTCATAGTTCACTTGCTTTTTAAAAAATTTTGTAATCAATCTGTTTGAGGATGTTGTGACACCTGGAGCAGGTGGGACTTGAACCCAGATCTCTTGGTTCAGAGGTAGGGTTACCCTATCACTGTGCCAAAAGAACCGCACACAACATTTATTTATACATTTTTTTGGCAGAATGCATATCACTTGTTATCATGTCCTGGGACATGAGGGCACTTTTTGCTAGGATAATAAAATTAGAATTAATTAAGTAAACAATCTTTAAGTTGACATTTTGTACAGTTAATAATCCACCTGCTGTTTGCTTTATGAACTTTTGAAACACTTTTGACAAAATGCTCATAGTGCATTAAAAATGCATTGCAAGCAAACAGAACCAACACTAACTGACACGAACTATTCTGCAGTTGTATCATAATTAGAAAATATTGCATATTGAAACCAAAATTAATTATAACTCTGCCCAAAAAATGCATGTGCTGACTTCAGAGTTCTACAACTAAACAATAGTACATATAGCTTTGGCGTACAAATGCAATCTCTCTGCTTGAAGATTACATGCTTAAAATGGGTAACGGTTTACTGTGACAAGCAACATCTATGTGTGGTCATTTAGCCACATAAGTGGCTGCCATATTAAATAGTCTTCTGTAGGGGTCTAGGGCACTCTACAAAAGTATTAACAACATTTATTATAATGCTTGAAATAGAACCATATGATTCTTGTAGACAACACAGTGTGGAGCTGGAGGGACACAGAAGGGCAGGCAGCATCAGAGGAACAGGAAAGTTGACGTTTTGGGTTGGGACCCTTCTTCAAAAGGGTTTTCAGATTTCTGAAGAAGGGTCCTGACCTGAAACGTCAACTTTCTTGCTCCTATGATGCTGCCTGGCCTGGTATGTTCCTCCAGCTCTACACTGTGTTGTCTCTGACTCCAGCATCAGCAGTTCTTTCTATCTCCATATGATTGTTGTAGCTTTTCTTTGAGCAATTAGGCTTCCCTATCAGCCAACTTACCATGTAAACAAATTCATTCAGTATATCACAATGCTAACAAGCAACACTAAATTTGCAGAAGTGCTAATTAAAAGGACTTACCAATACATATGGCCTTATTACCTAACCTTTCAGGCTGCTGCTCAGTACATTTCTTTTTTGCCTATTTGCTGTATTCTACAACTGAATTCAGAAAACTCTGAGAAAGGGTAGCCAGTGCTTGTTTCTGTCTGACTTCAAAACATTTTATTGTAGTCATAAGCAGGTGCAGTAGATTTATCTTTGTGATTGAATGACAAGATGGAGAATTGAGGAAAACCTGAAAGAAGAGGAAGAAAGAAGGCATTTTGCCAAAGGGCACATTCACAGCCTTCAAGGAATACTTCAGAAATCTCAACTTCACAGAAAAGTAATGTAACAAGGCACCTTTTCCTCTCTGATGCATTAGGCACGTTAGTCACTCTTCCAAAACACTGTTTAGCTTTTTAACTGTGCAATAACCTTTAAATATGAGAATTGGATCTTTGTTCTGCTCTTAATCTAAAACTTCCACCTAAACCACCAAACTCCTTTCTGAAGCACATCATTTGAGATTTCTGATAAACCCATTCCCTCTGCACTTGGTGAGCATGAGTTTCACTATGCAATATCTGAGACATAAAATATTTCCAGACATTTCATCTTGATGACAGATAATGACCCAGGATTGGCTATGGCTTTTACGTAATTTTTAATTACAACAGATGATTTTAAAAAGAGGACATACAGCCAATAAAAAATACCGTGAATGTAAATTTTGAGTTATGTACTTCACTGACTGTCTGGAAGATCTATTTAGATTATCCTCAGTCTCAAGAAAGACCCTGGAATGTCTCTTCTGACAGAAGCTTCAGAGAGAAGAACTTCAAAGGGAGAAATGGCCTGCAAACTGAACTGTAATCTTTAGTGAGTTGTCTCAGAATGTGAACATAATGGGAGAAATGAAACAGTTTGGGTAAGAGGCATGGTTGTGTTTCCTCCTTTTAAGAATGCACAAGAATAGTGATTAAAAACCAATTTCAATGCTTATCTGTATCTGTTAGTGGATATAGGTGCATGCTGTGATGGTTCAGATATAAAGAAAAAAAGTCTCTCTTTCCTGGAAGCCAGAAAGTGAACAAGACCACAGTCAAAATCAGATAAAGATCTTTCAGTTGACCTGAAAATCCAAGCATCTCAAAATCAACTGCTCACCTATCAACACCAGCGATAATAGTATTGCCTAACACAATAGCTGCAAAATCCAATTGTCTACTCTTTGTAGAGCTCAGACACTGATCTCAATTTTTTTTAACTTGTATCTTTTATTGAACTTGCCTCTCATTTCTAATCAGTGTATATTTGTGTTGCATTTTTTTCTTCTCATATTTAGTAACTAACAAACTCAATCTTTCCCCAACTCAAGAAAGCCTGAGCAACTTGATTTCTTTCAAAAAACATATTATTTTGATCTGGGAGAAAGGTAACCACAAGGGACAGGATCCCTTTCTAGATAAACCTTGTTCCAACAGACCAAATGAATGGGTAAATAATGAAGGACGGCTCATTCATCCCCCTTCACCTAGGAGCTTTACAAATTGGGGTATCCCATATGGAACCGTGCTAAATCGGAAATTGGTCATAAAATTTTCTACTTATTTCTCTGGCCTTCTATGCAACATTATATATTTCAATATAAATGCACCATAAAATGAGAAAATAGAAGGAGTAAAAATGTTTGTGCACCACAAAAAAGCTTATCAGTTATGGTTACAATCAAGCATTAATACTTTTGAGTTCTGAGTGATGGTTGCCATATCTCTCTTTTTACAGACTGTGCTAAGGAGATACTAGCAAAAGTGAATTAGTAGTAGATACATGATAGATAACTAGTTTGGTGTCTGGGGCTCTTGGGGAGCTGAAGGTTATTGATCAGGATTGCTGGGCTGGGCAAAATGATTCCGAACGATGCATTATGGAGACAATTTGCAATTTTGGAAATTGTGTTGTATCCTGAGGGACATTTTTTGTAATATAAAATCTGTCATTAAAACCAATTACATGCATGAATACTTCTTCTCCTCACTCGAATTCTCCTGAATTTCTAGTCATTGTCTACCTTTGGAGTGGACCCTCTTTTGATGCACCAATTGTATTGATTAAGGGACTCTAATTCTGCATTTTAATTCAGTTGGGATGAATAAGAGAACTCTTGAATACTGGATAACTCTTACTCACTTCTCTGAGAGTCATTAATGTGCAAAGACAGTGTAGCCCAGAGATAGAGTTTTCACTTCAATCATAGCTCATGAAATGTTTTCTTCAGAAATTGGTACTTTTTCAATTAACTGATGCTATTGGGTTAGTAGATCAATGCAAGATTGTGTCAACCAATCAGATGTTCATAGGGCTTTTGGATTGTCCACAGCAATAACAAAATCCCTTTAATTTTCATTCAAATCAACATATGAAAGAGCACATTAGAGGGTCTGTGTTTGGAGGATGATGGAGTTTGTCAGCATTTGGAGGGTGATGGCAGGTTCATTGCAACTTAGAAACTAATATCGGGAGTAGGCCATTCAGACATGATCCCTTAGATCTCAGCACCATATTTCTGCTTTGCCCCCATGCCCCTTTCTAAAAGAAAATCGATATCCTTCTTGGATATATTCAGTGACTCAGCCTTCACAGCCTTCTGTGTTAGAGAATTGCACAGGTGCACTACCCTTTGAGTGATAATGTTTTTCCTCATCTCAGTCTTAAAGGACTACCCCATCTTGTGAAACTGTGTGTCCTGGTTCTAGACTCCCTAACCAGGGAAAATATCCTCTCTGTATCTGGTCTGACCAGCCTGATTAGAATCTATATATTTTAATCAGCTGGAAAGATAGAAAACAGGAGCAGGAGGGAGCCATTTAGCCTTTCATGCCTGCTCCACCGTTCAAGGGCTGATCATCCAATTCAGTGCTCTGTTCCTGTTTCCTCCCCATACCCTTTGGTCTCTTTAACCCTAAGAACTATATCTAACTCTATCTTGTAAACATTCAATGTTTTGACCTCAACTGCTTTCTGTGGTAGAGAATTCCACAGGTCCACTACTGTCTGGGTGAAAAATATTTTCCTTATCTCAGTCCTAAATGGCCTACTCTGTATTATTATATTGTGACTCCTAGTTCTATGCTCCCTCAGATGAGGAGACATAAACTGCACACATTACTCCAAGTGCTGATCTCATCACTGCTCCCATACTTGAATCCTTTCGTCATGAAGACAATGATACCATTTGTCTTCTTCACTGTCTGCCACATCGGTTTCCTTAATTTCAGAGACTGATGTACAAGGAAATCCAGATCTTTTTGCACCTCCCCCTTTCCCAATCCATTGCCATTCAGATAGTATTTCTATCTTACTGTTTTTGCTAACAATGTAGATAACTTCAAATTCATCCCTCTCATCTTTCTAAAAGCTAGTGAGTACAGGCTCAGTTGATCTAATCTTTCTTCAGAAGACAGTCTTGCCATCCCTAGTATCAGGCTAGTGAACATCCACTGCGCTTCCTTTATGACCAATATTTCTGTTCATAGGTATGGAGAACAAATCTCCATGTAGTATTCCAAGTGTGGTCTCACCAAGGCTCTCTATCACTGCAGTAAGACATCCCTACTTTGCAACTCAAATCCTGTTTCAATGAAGGCTAATATCGTCTACGGACAGGGGTCTTTGAACTGCTTCCTAGTTCTTTGTTTTTGGCTTCTACTCATAACAGGAATGTTTCTTTGTCTTCTGTATGTGTGTAGGGAAGTTTTGTAAGGTAACTGGAGTTTAAACTGATAGATTTTTATATTGTGGTCGCTTGTCTATGGCTAGAATCTACTTATTTGTAATAAATAGTCATTCTTGACAGTACGGAAATCTGGTCCATGTAAAATCACAAGAAATGTGAACAGGAGTAGGCCATTTGGCCCCTCAAACCTGCTCACCATTAATTAGGATCATGGCTGATTTGACATTCCTCATGTCCACTTTCCTGCATTTTTTGTCACAACCTTTGATTCTCCTATTGATCAAGAATTTGTCTATCTCAGCCTTAAATATATATAAGGACTCTGCCCTCATAGCTGTCTGTGGCAGACTATTCCAAAGATTCACAATCCTCTGAAAGAAGAAACCCCTCCCCTTCTCAGATGTAAATTGGCACCCCTACATTCTGAGACAATGCTTTCCTGTCCTAGACTCTCTCCTACAGGGAAACATCCCCTCAGCACTTACCTTGTCAAGTCCCATAAGAATCCTAAGATTCTTCTAAACTCCAGTGAGCAAAATCCCAACCTGTTTAACCTTGTTTTCTGTTCATTAGGGTTTAAACAGATAGGTGAATCAGAAAGCTTTTGTATACTTTCATAAAATCTTTAACTTTTGTGACGACTCCAGGAATAGTGGTGCTTGATTTCCCGTGAGGTGTGACAATATACTATATAAGAGCATCTTTGCTTTTATTTAAATTTCAGCAGCAATTTTAACACCATATTTAACAATAAATGATAGAACATTTTAAAATGCATCCAGAAAATGTAGGTAGTAGATAGATAATCTGATTTTGTGACTAGATAACCTATGTTTAAATTTGTATTATGGCTGGCATTTATCCTCAGGTTTTCTCAGAGACTTAAGGCTGGATTTTCCATTGTAGCATCCAGCAATAATAGCTTAGTGAGGCAGAAACACACCAATTAACAAACAAGCAGTTCCATGATGATGCAATTTTTAAGCCTGGGTTATGAAACAGAAAGTCCCTTTCCTTAATATTTTCCACTCTCAGATGAATTTACCTGATAAAAGATTGTCCAGGGAAAAGGTAATTTTTCTTTCTGCCCTGCTTAAATGTGCTGGTTGTCTGTTTGAATGCTTATTTTTGCCTCTGTAATCAATAGCAGGAAAGGAGGCTGATTTGTTTAAAGGAAACAGTCAAGAACATTCAAGAAATTATATTCTTCTGATTATGAAAAAATATAGGAGAAAAAAGTATTTTCCTATTATCTTCTGAAAGGCACTAATGAAATCACCAAAGTGCATCATCACCTTAGGGGATAACTATCTGTGACAATGAAAAAGTAGCAACTAGTTACATTACAACTTCATGATCATCTTTTCATAGGTTTTGTGCAGGTATTCAATTTCTTCACCCCTATAAATTTCAAAATGTTCAAGAATCCTGTGGTGGTGTATGTATTTGTGGTTGGAAGTTGTTGTAAAAGAGCAATGTATATTTATTTTGAGAGCTGACATTGTAGAGGCGTTGTGGCTTCACTTCTACAGAAGCATATGCACTTTGTGTTCATCAGTGTGAAAGATAATATGATTGAAGAAATAAGTGGCAAGAGTTCTCCGCTTTGACTTCTGCATTCTAAAAGTTTATCATGTAATATTTGTTACCAACTCATGTCTTTGTTCATTGATTTGAACAGACAGAATGTCATGAGCTGAGGTCATGGAACTCCACAGTGTATGTTCCTGAAACATGATCTGAGAGTAAAAGCAGAAGTTTTATTTGTCAATACTTCCAGACTTAAGTATCAATTAATCAAAGACTTCAAGTCGAGAATGGCATAATTATAAGAAAATGACCATTTCTTCTCCCTTGCTCCAATAATTTTTGTCAACTCAAGAGACCACTTTGCAGTTCTTCAATATGTGATTTTTCTTTTTTTTTGTACCAGCTATATTGTGGCTTCTTTGTACAATATGCTAAATTGAAAGTGGATGCAACATCCCACAGTCACATAGACCTTTATGACTGGAATGCATTTTGTCAGTTAGTCAAACTGGTTTTGAGCCCAAATTGCAGAGATAAGAAGTCAGTGTTTCATCTTTTGTAGCGAAACATTTTCATTACTGATCAATTTGAAATTTACCTACTCATCTTCTCACCAGATTATTTCACTTTTTCGCTTGTTAGGAACCCAGCTACTGTCTCATAAGTAGACAATTTAGGCTGAATTTTATCAGAATTTGGCCGTGTCAATTTTGACGAGTTTCATGGAGGGTTTCTCTCTGCAGGCATAACAGGGATTTCTTACATTATCATCCCAGTTACTGATGTACCAGGCCCCTGTGATATCCCACTTGTTATATTCACCCACATGCATAATGAGAAATACTTGTTACTGCTGGGACATCCTGGGATTTCTGGTGCCAGCACCATATTTAAAATGCAGTTGTGCAACATGTTGAGTGTTGATAGTCAGGTGAAGTCATGCATTGTTTGTGTCATTTGTCCCAGACATATCAGACAAAGGAAAATTGGGGCCCTGCCTTTCAGGCAGATACCTTGAAGTTCAGCTGAACAGGATGGTACAGAGAACAGCTGTCCTCTTCCTAAAGGGCCTTTAGAGGGACTATGACATCAGACCCTGCAAGCATGATCTGAGGTCAGTACATCAGTGCTGTTTCAACATTATAGGAATGCCCAGCAATGCTGCAACAAGGTCAATGGCATTCTCTGCTCTGCAAGGTTGTGTCTTTATCTTCTCTCTGCTACCTCACACTCACATCATCTCTGTTTCTGCACGCACCTCCCACGAAGGCTCACGCTCTACCATTCTCACTTCAACATGTATATTCTTCCCTCACTTGCTCCCACCCAATCCTCACCACCACCACCAAACCCAAAAATGGCTTCTGCATTGTCTGCTCATTCACTTGGGACACCTCTTCAGTTTTTTCCGCACCAGTATTGACAACACTTTCATCTCATTCAATCCCCAAGTTTGCCTCATTCCGGAAGAAAATGATCCAGAAATAGAGTGGACAGAGCTATGACCAGTGAGGGGTTGCCTGATATTTAGTTCTTCTCTCTCTACGAGGAGAGGATCCTGGTAATGAACAGTAAGGACCCCAAGTGTATGTATATGTGGCAATGCTGAAACCTCCATTTCCCAGCCTCTCTGCTCCTATGATGCTGCTTGGCCTGCTGTGTTCATCCAGCCCTGCACCTTGTTGTCTCGGATTCTCCAGCATCTGCAGTTCCTACTATCTCTAACTAAGTAAGTATCATTGTCCATTATTGTGCTGCTCTCCCATTACTGCTGCTGTAAATGTCTTCTTAATATACCTGAACTTCTACCCCTTGTTTATTTTACATTCTCTCTTCTGTCTCCTACAGATACCAATGCAAATCTTAAGCCAAGAAGGTGACCCTACCACACAATCCTCCTCCAACTCTGAGAATAAGTTACAGATCCTTCAGAGAATGCGCTGGCAAGGCTTCACCCTGTACTTTCGACCAACTCGCATAAGACCGTAAAACCGAGACAGATCCAAAAATTCTGTGAGATCATGGTTGACCTGTTAATTCTAAACTCTACTTTCCCCCATAATCCTCGATTCCCTTGCTGATTTTAAATCTGTCTCTCTCCGCAATGGCCAATTTCCACAGCACTGTGCAGATTTACTACCCTCTGAGGAAAGAAATTCTACATGAACTCTGTCCTCACTGGGTGACCTTACACTGAGACTATGCCCTCTGCCTCTAGATTGTCTCACAATGGCAACAGTTTCTTCCACATCTATCTGCTCAAGAAGCACCCCAACCAAAAAAAAAAGTTTCAGTAAGGTTGCCTCTCATTTTTCAAAACTCTAATGAGTACAGGGCCAATCTACCCAACCTCTCTACTAAAGAAAATCTGTCTGCTCTTGTAATCAACCTGATAAATCTTCTCTGAAATGCCTTTAATGCCAGTATATCTTTCCCTATGTGAGGGGATCACAACTATTCATATTATTCCAGGTATCTTGTATAGTTTTTGCAAGACTTCCTTACCTTCATATCTATTCCCTTTGAAATAAAAGCCAACAATTCATTTATTTTCTCTATTACCAACTGAATTTATATGCTAGCTTTTTGTAATTTATGAATAAAAATACCTAAATTCCTCTGTGCTACAATTTACTGCAATCTTCCTCCATTTGAACAATATTCAGCTCCTCTATTTTTCCTGTCAAAGTGTATAAGCACATATTTTCCCACATTGTATTCCATTTGCCACATTTTTGCCCACTTGCTTACCCTGTCAATATTCCTCTGCGGAATCTTTGTGTCATCCTCACCGTTTACCTTCCCACCTTTTCAAGTATTATCTGCAAACTCTGCAAAATATTCACTTCCCTCATCCAAGTCATTAATATTTATTGAATATAATTTTGTCCTCAGTACTAACCCTGTTGCATTCCATAATTACAGTTTGCCATCCTGAAAATACCCTCTTACCCCAACTCTGTCTTCTATTAGCTTGTCAAACTTTTATCCACGTGAACTACCCCAACTCCATGGGATGTTGTTTGATTAAATAGCCTGACATGTGGTTATCTTATTAAATGTCTTTTGGAAATCCCAATATATTGCATCTGCTTCTTCTCCCTTATCTAAGGTGCTTGTTACTTCTTCAAAGAATTCTTCAAAAACATTTAAAGAACAAAATTATCAGGCATAATTTCCCCTTTATGAAGCCAAGATGACTCTATCTGATTATATTGTGTACGTCTAAGTGTTCTGCTATTATACCCTTTATCGTAGGTTCTAACACACTTAAGAAGAAATGTTAAGCTAACTGGCCTATAGTTACCTTGTCTCCTTTCATCTTTGAATAAAGATGATATGTTGGCAGGTTTCCAATCCTCTGGTATTTTTCCAGAATCTAAAGTTTTTTTTTTACAAAATTGCTATCAGTTCATCTGTTGTCTCAGTGACTACTTTCTCTAACAGGATGAATCCCATCAGGTCCAGGGGACATTCAGATTTTAGCCTCATTATTTTTCCCAGTACTTTTTTACAAGTCTTAATTACTGTACTTATTTCCTTTTCCCCTTCTGTCTTTTGATTATTTGATGCTTTTGGAATGTTATTAATGTCTTTTCCTATGAAGATGGATGAAAAGCATTTATTTGACTGTGCTGCTATTTCCTGGTTTCCGCAGTACTATTTCCTCAGCCCCATTCTCTAATGGGACTTTGTTAACTTTGGTCCCTTTCTTCCTTTCTATAAAAAGAAATTTATATTTATAAAAGCTCTTGTTGTCCATCGTGATATTACTTGCAACTTTCCCCTCAAAGTATACTTTCTCTCCTTTTTTTGATCATACATTTTGCTAAATTAAAGGCAGGAACACATCACTGCAATGTCTCTATAGCTGGTCAAGGAAGAACCATTCCAGATCATTAGCAATCAGAGAAATGCTGGAGACCAGATGCCTGCTTTACTCAAGGCAAATGAGGACTCTGCAGGGTTAGATATTCAGAATATCATTCAAATATACAAGGAGGCACAAGAGCAGCAGGCAGGTTTGGGCAAACTGGCTCAGAGTTTGCAAGATTCCACCAAAATTGTCTGTGCATGGCTGTCTCAGGCATACAATCAGCTAGCTGCTTCCATGGACAGTTTGATGGCTGCCATCAAATGCTAGGTCCAGCACACTCAGGGTCTGCTGGATATATGCATGGACCTGCATTCCATCACTGTATCCACTGATGCTCAGCAGGAAGACATGGAGCTGAGCCACTTTGACCTCACTCTCCAGCTGCCCCTTCCTCGCATGAAGACAGGCTGGTGTCAGTAGTTACCCAGCCAGAGGGAAAACCACATTCTGGCCCTTTAGAAGTCTCCTTGCAGGATTCTCCAAATGTGGTTGTGCTTTCCACCTCTACTTTGCCAGCCACCCCTTATCCTGTTGGAGTTCAAGCTGAGGACCCATGTGTGAGATTGAGGTTAAATGGTGTCAAACAGCAGCATAACCACCCATTAAATAATCACAGCTGACAAGCTGCTTGGCTTGGTGGTGGTAATAAAAGATTAGTCAAGGTAGAAGTACAGTGAACATTTAAGCTCTGGCTAAGGGAGCCAAGGACAGAAAGAAAATGGTTATTATGAGTTTCCAAACATGTGCAAAGTGAGTGAGGTAGTAAGTGAAGATCCCTGCGATTCAGGCTGACCCACTTCATGAAACATGCGATTGCCCCTGTGTGCAAAGTCTCCTCACAGCAATGAAAGGCATTGTTGCACTCCAAAGTGCAGCATAAAAGTGTAGATTGGTCTTGTAAGTGCATTGGACATGAGCTGTGAGGGTGAAATGACATTGGTTCATGTCTGATGCCAAATACTGTGGACAGGGGGGAGGGTGCAGGTGGTCACTGCCCATGGAGCATGGCCTGCGATGTTAGTGATTGTGTCCAAAATAGAGGTTCAGGGGAACAGACAGCAAGCTTAAGCTACCAAGTAACCATTCTGACTTTCATGCCAGGGATTGTCACCATCCATTTCTTTCCACCAGGTGAAGAATGGGAAACTGCATGTAAATAAGGTAAAATGAACTAATAATGAGAAGTTAGTGCATGCTAATGCATGAGAAAAGATCTCTTGTGACTCACCAGAAAGAATCTTGTTTTGTCATTCAATATTTAGTTAGAGAATGTGATTTTTTTTGCTCTCCACGTTAAGAAATACCTCGCGGTCGCTTTCAAATGACTTTTCTAGCTTTCTCGCCAATGCCCCCATTATTCCGTGCTAAAGAAGATTACATTCTCTGTTTCAATATACAGTTTTATTTTGCTTTGATATGTGTTTGTGTAAACCTGATTTGTCTTGTACACATCTATTTTCCATTTTATTTTACACCTGGCTTTCTCTGGAACAGAAAATAGTGAACAAATACTACATAAGCAGAGAGCAAATTGCAAAAACACAAAATTTGTGGAAAGCAAAATAGAAGCTGTGTTGATAAGCATGAAACGTTCCATCTTATTTTAATGACAATTTTATGCTCAATAATTTTTCACTTCTCTGGGCCTTACTAATCAAATTTTGGTCATTTTAAAAAATATATCAGTTTCTCTAATTGGTGTGAAAATGATCATTTCCACGCTTTTAGCTTTTAATGACTTCATCAATGGGCCTCGCACAATTTCTTAACAAACTTTTGTGTCCCTTTTGCACTTATATTTCTCACAGATGAATAAAAGCTTTTATATGAACCTTAAGCCATTCCCAAATGTAACATATTGTGTTGCCAAGGACACAATGGGTTCATAATAAATATGAAAAACATTGCCTAGATGAAACTATATATTTCTCAGTTCAGTTACATTTTGTGTCACTATTCTGTTGAAAGAAAAGCGAGCTGTAGCTGTAACAAACAAGATAAACTGAAGAGATAAGAACACCCAAGAGATGTCTTCTCTTTCCAACTCTGCTGAAAAACATCACTTGAACAGAGAAATACCAGAGTCTTTCCATTTTCACTTCAGAAAACCCCAATTATGGGCCAAACAATAAATTGCTTCTTTTGGCATTCAGTTACCTAAGTCTAAATGAATATATGTTATATAAAACTTTTACAGAAACAGGCCAGGTCATGAAAACTATTGTTTGCTTTATTTACTGCATTAAAAGGGATCATTAGATACAATTCACATTACAATTATATTCATGTTGTACACTACAAGAGATCCAGGAAGTAAAAGTCTTAGCGTATAGATGCTGGCATAATGCCAAAGACATGCTTACATTAAGTTAGCTGATGACATGTTGGCATCACTTGCAGTCGGCATTACTTGGTCCAATTGAGTAAGGCACCTTGATGTGCACTGCTGCATTCCATAAGGTCAATGATGTAATAGCACAATACGATAATATGATGCATGTCAATGTTTAGCTGTATTCTGTCTGGACTCAGAGACATGAGGGAGAACTAACAGTGACCATTCACAATGATTGCCAGGAAAGATGTAGAAGAATTTAGTTAGCTGGGCAGCATAATACATTCATGGCTCATCAGACAATAATTAACAGAATTGTTTAAGTAAGGAGCAAAATTAACGTATTGAAGAGGTTATATCTGTCAGCAGTCTGAAGATTTAGTACATCAACAGAATTATGATGCAAAAATAAGTTTTTTTTATTATTTATTCCTGACTATAGATCACTGGCTCAGAAAGCGCTTGCTGCCTGTCACACATTGCCCTGGAGAAAGTGATAGTGAGTTGTCTTCTTGAACCAATGCAGGTCTTGGGAAATAAGAACACCCGCAGTACTGTTTTGACAATAAAAGTGAAGGAATGGCATGTTAATTCCAAGTCAGGATATTGTGTTTTTGAGGGAATTTGTAGGTGTTTGTGTTCCATTGCAACTGCTGTCTTTGTCCTTCTAGGTGGCAGATGTCACAGGTTTGGAACATGCTATCAAAGAAGCCTCGGTGAGTTAATTCTGTGTGTTTTTCACATGTGTAGCACACACTAATGCCACTGTGTCGATTTCAAAGATGGTTAGTCCAGATGAATGTATGGCTAGAGAGATGGTGCTGGATGGAGGGCTTTACAGTTTTGGGACAATGGGACCATCTTTGGAGATGGTGGGACTCGTACAATATTTATGGGTTGTACCTGAACCAGAATGAAACCAACATCCTTACAAAAAGGTTTGCTAGTGCCACTGGGGAGGGTTTAAACTAACCAGGCGGGTGTTGGGATCCAGAAAGCGTTTTCAGCAAGGGGAATGAATGGCCAGAATTAGGAGTGACAGAAACTGAGATAAGAAGGCATATACATTATAGGCCAGTTCAGGCACAAGGGAGTTTGGCAAGGTAAGATGCTAGTTATTTTAATGCAGGGAGTCTGATGATCAGGGCAGATGAATTGAGGGCACAAACTCAAACATGGGGATATGATGTCATTGCTATCATGGTAACATGGTTGAGAGAAAAGCAAAATTGGCAACTCAATATTCCAGGATATAAGGTTTTCAGGTAAGACAGAGAAAGGGGTAAAAAAGCAGAAACTGGTGCAATATTGATCAGGGAATCAATTACAGCAGTAAGGAGGGATGTCATCTTAGAAGGCTCTTCAAATGAAGGCATATTGGTAGAACTTAAAATCAAAAAGGAACAATCACCCTTATAGGAGGTACTATAGGCCCCCTAACAGCCCAAGAGAAATAGAAAAGCAAATCTGTAGGTCAATTTCCGGAAATTATAAAAATAATTGGGTAGTGGAATTTAAAATTGCCCAACATTATGTGGGGTCATCATTGTGTGAAAGATTTGGAGGGAGCAGAATTCTTCAAATGCATCCAGGAGAGCTTTTTAAGCCAGTGCGTAGAAGACAGGGAGAGGTCCTTGGCTTAATTTTAAGTAAGAAATCTGAGCAAGTGGTTGAAGTCTCAATCGGGGAGTATTTTGGAGACAACGATCATAACTTTGTTAGATCCAATTTTGTTATGTAAGAGAATAAGTTTTAATAAAATCCAGTATGATTTGGCTAGAGTGGACTGGGAACTGATATTTGCAGGTAAATCTGTCTCATTCAAGAAGGAAATACGGAGAGCACAGGACCAACTTATTCCAATAAAGAAAAAGGTCGGGATCATCAAATGTTTTAACCTCTTGATGGAGGGATCTAGAACCAGGGACATAGATTTAAGGTAAGGGGCAGAAGATTCAGTGGAGAGGTGAAGAAAATCTTTTTCACCCAGACTGTGGTGGGAATGTGGAACTCATTGCCTGTAAGAGTGGTTGGCAGAAATGCTCATATCATTTAAGAGATATTTAGATGCACATTTGCAATACTAAGACAAACAAGAGTATTGGCCAAGTGCGGGGAAATGGGATTACAATAATTGGTTGGTTGTTTTTGCCCAGCATGGACGTGACGCACCGAAAGTTTGTAGACCTTAAAGACTCTATGGCGAATGTTGAAAGTTGTCAATCAAGAGGGCTTTTTTGTCCTGAGTGATGTCAAATTCTTAAGCATTGCTGGAGACACCTCCATACAGGCAAGTGGGCAGTATTCCATTACAGTCCTGACTTGTCCCTTGTAGATTGCGGACTGTTCTTGGGAGACAGGGGGTGAATTACTCACCACAGAATTCTGGCCTTTGACTTGTACTTGTGGCCATAGCATTTGTATGTCAGGTCCAATTCAGTTTCTAGTTAATGGTAATGCTCAGGATATTGATTGTGGAGGATTCAGGTGAGGGTAACATAATTGAACTTAAAAGGGTGATACCTAAATTCTCAACACTAATCTGTGCAAATATGTATAGCCAGTTCCAAAAATGTCACAGAACTGAAGATTATTCTTTGGTACAGGTCTGGAAACATTATTGATGTGCTTGCATTTTGACTGTCATACTTTAGTCCCTAAAGTGATTTTGTTTGCATAAAGGAAATAATGGCTTGCAAACCAGAAATCTCAGATGGCAAAACCTCTTTAAAATAAGATTACTTTCTTGTGCCTTTTTGAAATCTATTTATTCCATGATTTCATAGCGTAAGGCACAGGAGGTGTTCCCATCAGCGTCTTAGGACACTGATCATATTTATTTTTAAAATGGGACAGTGAAACAACATTGCCCTGACAAAAATATCCAATGTGACATTCTATTAAATTTTTATAGACTCCTACAGGATTTATCTAGGATTTTAAAAGAAAACAAGAACTTTGTTGGAAAAAAAAGACAATTTACAAATGCTTTGTGAATACAGTAGTTCTTTGGCACATTTTTCAGAAATTAATAGAATGTTAAATGGTGCGTTTTTCATCTACATGTAACACAAATAGAGATAGCTTACATAAGTCTGTACGTTGTTCATTAGACTCTGCTCTAAATAATAGAACACTTTCCTTTTACAGAATATAATCTTGTTTGGATCAAGCTGTTTGTGCATTATACAATGAAACTGAAACAAAATACATTTGCTAAAGGAAATGTCTTTATTTAACGTAGAGCATTAAAAAAAAAATCATTTAAATCAATAATTTTAAACGTCTATCTTTTAGGACTCTATTTACATGATTATATCAAAGTCACATGTTTTGGTCAATTTAATTTTTTGCATCAGATAATCTCAAGCAACATCTCCTATCAGTTCCATTCACGGATAATTGAATTTTTTCAAATTATTTTAGCAAAATCTTCTCCATCCTAGGGACTTCCTCAGCATCAAGGATGACTTGCTTCCATTGGTTCATTGAGTTCTAAAGATGGCTGATAAATTCAATGCTTGATCTGACATCTACAGTGCAGAAGGTGCTTGCAGGGACAGACAAATGAAGTGTTTAGTAGTTTGTACCCTCTCTTCAATGAAGTCTCTCAATGTGTACCTTGTTTTATGAAATAAATATCCTCCATCTTGATTGGTCACAATCTAGGGACTTCCATGACCACTTCAGGGATGCTTTAACGATATCACAAAAGTGTTTCTGCCCTCCTGAGCATCTCCTGCCACAACCCAAGTTCTGATCATAAGTGTTGGTTCAGGATTCTGGTGTGAGGCATACAAGTGATATGGGTGAGAAAGGATAGATGCAGGTAAAATGATTGCACTAGTTGAGGAGTCTAGAACTGAGGTGTGATGTATAATTAAAAAAAAAGTGGCATGCCACTTAGATTTCAAAAAAGGGGAATTTCTTTTACTCAGAGGTTGTGAATTTTCAACCACAGAGGGCTGTGGGAGCTTAGTCTTTGAGTATATTTAAGGTAAGGATTGATAGATGTTTTGATTATCAGTGGAGTACAGGCTTATGGGGATGGGTGGGTAAAAGACATTGAAGTGTTCAATCAGCCATGATCTTATTGAATGGTAAGTAGGCTTGAGATGCTGAATGGCCTACTCCTGTTCCTGTCTTCCATCAGCTTTTGAGTGACTAGTGCCTTGATGTTAGGCATATTGAAGAGAGGATACTGGAGTTACATTGTCTTTCTTGCTATTGGATGTTTGGAACATTGATAGGGAAAGTGGCTGATTGACAGGATCTGCATCAGAACGTCTTTCAATTCAGCCTTTCTACTAATTATTCAGCTAACCAATTGAGAACGTTTTTCTTGTTAATGAATCATGTTGCATAGTTTATCAAAGATTGCATAATTTAAAAATGTTCTGGCAATTGAATCTCAAAAATTGTTTTGAGCAAATTATTTAGTTGATATTGATAAATTATTTAGCAATCAGCTTTTTAATAATATCAACATGCAAGTAAGTTTTAATATATTTGCAAACAAAACATTAACAATTGCTTTTATTAGTAAACAAAAATCTAAACAATAGTTATTATAATTTGTATCTTCTTTTTAGAAAAAAAGTCAGACCTGGAATTTTACTTCCATTATGGACCTTCCTTGTGGTCTTTTGATCCAAATTAATATATTGTAGGTTTGTTAAATGAATGAGAAACGCACTTGTATGTTTGCAGAAGTAAGCTGAAGACAAATTGCTTTGTAGTTATGCGTATTTTATTTATTTACACCTTCTGAACTTTTAAGGATTTTGCAGGATTGTACAGGATAAAGTTAAAGAAAAAAATGACATTGTGTTTAATTCTATGGGCTAAGCAATATTTTGTGGTTATGTCTATTCCTTTATCATTCTTGCTTAAAATGTTATGTTTATTGATGTTATACTGTAGCAAAAAAAATGTGCTGTATTGGGAATTTTAATACTTAAGGGATACTTCCATTATTTATATCATCCTAAAATACAAGCACGTTCACATGTACAATACTGCGTCAATATTAATACAAAAATGCCATCCTACTTACAATGGAAGAATCACAAAAATACCCAATCTTAATCAAATTATTAACATACAGACTTGGGCTCTTCAGAATCATATTTCAATATTATACTTCCAGCTACCATTCACAAATCAGTGGATATATATTTTACATTTACTGTATGAGTGATGCTGAAAAAAAAAAATCTTTGGTGCCTGTAACAGATGGAAGCCGTCTGTACACAAAGCACTTAGTCTCGGCCTCTGAAATATTAATATGCCCAGAGACAGCAAACCAAAAGCTTGTCGGCTAGCTCTTCCATGATAGTTCATTTCAAAGTTGACCAATGGACAAATTGTGCAGTTTGAACAGTTCGGATATAGCTATGGCATGTATGGCATACTGCCCAGATTGTCTCTGGAGTTTAAGTTGATTGTGATGTTTGTGATTCAGGATTCTTCTTTCCTTGGCCACAATTCTTTATGGAAAGTTGAATGCACTTGGCATTCTAGGCAACCATTCCTGTTTTTCATTCTTTAGGAGTCTTTTTTATGACATTCCAGTACAAAATGTCTAGTCCAATATAATCCAAATCACATATATTAGCATTTACATTTAGCCAAAGAGTTATGCATCATAATAATAACAAAACATTAATACATTGAACTTCATTTTACACAATTTGGCAACTCACATATCCTCTTAATTCACAAATAACATTCTGCTGTAACAATTAATCTGACAGCATGTTATGGTTTGAGATTTTTAATCTCTTCTTTCCTGTCAAAGGCTTTAATAGAAATAATTGCAAACGAATCCCTGTTATAATCCACAGCACATGCCAATGTGACAGTGTTGGCTCACTCATAAGACTCTTGCTTCTGAGTGAGAAAATTTTGATCTAAAATTTTACCTCAGAGACTTGAGCACATAATCTAGGTTGCCAATTCAGTGTAGCACTAAGGGAGTGCTACATCGTTGGAGCAGCTACCTTTTGGAGTGGTCGTTAATTGGAATTCTATCTTCCCTCTCAAGTGGATGTAAAAAATTCCTTGCCACTATTTACTAAAAGAGCATAGCAGTTTTGTTAATGTTCTTGCTAAATACATGCATCTTTAAAAGTGTTATCTGGTAATGTTCTCATTGCTGTTTGTAGAATCCAGTTATGCATAAATTGGCTGCACATCTCATACATTGTAACAATGACAAAATTCAAAATAAAATTGTTGGTTGCCAGGTAATTTGGGACATCCTGAGGCTGTGTAATTTTCTATGTAAATGCACATTCTTTCTTCTGCTCAGCATTACCAAATACCCTACTTTGCAATAATTATTCACTTCAAGAAGGCTTTACAAAACTTGTCATATTAATTAAATTATGGAAGTGTTGCAATCAAAACCTGAATGTTGCAATCTAAAATGCACTTATATTGAGAACTTTGCACAGAGCAATATTGTTATATGTACACCCTCTCCATTAGACTTAATCTGGTGTCATCACTTTTCCTGTTACAGAAGAAAAGATTTTCTGTAGTCAATGACAGAATCAAATCAATGAACCTTTCATTAGCAATAATTCTTATACAACTTCTATCATAAGGCAGGTACATTGGCCTTTTTTTTACATATCAAATTCTTCCTCATAACTTGGCCAGAAGGAGAAAGAAACTGCAGAACTGCAAAATAGAATCCATTTTTAAGAACATTGTTTCCTTTCATATTAAAACTGTCAAACATACATATCCTAATTTAATCTGTGATAAAAATTATTGTTATCTCACAGATGTGTTATCTCTTGTCCTCTATTTTAAACTTGGGGAATATGCAGTATTCATACAACTTGTTGCCAAACATTTTCTAAATATGCACATACATAACAAGACAAAATGTTACAGAGAGGAGTTCAAACCCCTTTGATAATTAAATAGAAATATAAACCCCCAATCTGTTAAGGGAGTAGGTGTTCCCTTCTCATAATTAAACCCGAAAATGCCCAGAAAAGCTTGCCTCACCTTTATAATCCATTATAAAGTGAATATCAGGGATTTTCTTTCATTTAACCATTCATTTTTTAAAGTCACAAGTAACAATTTATTTATTTAATCCTAACAGTGAACAAATTAACAGAATTACTAACAAACTGAACAATTCCCCTTAACGACTAACTATTCCCTGACTGAACTAAATTCTTCTGGTATGCTGTTCCAATAAACACAAGTCCCACTTATATAAACCCAAGTAATAAGAAAATATATTAAAACTTAATAAAAAAATGAAAGAACTGTGGATGCTGTGAATCAGGAACAAAAACAAAGTTGCTGGAAAAGCTCAGTCGGTCTGGCAGCATCTGTGAAGAAAAAAACAGAGTTAGCCTTTCAGGTCCAACTGGAACCTTCCAGTTATGAGGAAGGGTCACCAGACCCAAAACGTTAACTCTATTTTTTTTTGTTCACAGATGCTGCCAGACCTGCTGAACTTTGCAGCAACTTTTTTTTTATATTAAAACTTAGTCTCTCAAAGTCTACATGCCTTTCTTCTGCTGTTTTCAAGTTATAAACACCTTTCTTCTGCTAATCTGGCTGTCAGGGGTGTTTTCTTTCTGAGTCTTCTGTGAGGAACTTGGATAGATGTGCCGTGGTACCTTTTATGGATAGATAGTGCATTCTTAGAGAGTTTAGCGATTTCTTGTGAGAGCTAGATGCTTATTTCTCAAATGATGGTTCGCTCTTACTGATTTTCAAAAACCCCTCTCCTTATATACCTTGGATGTCATATCAATTTTCTTACAATAGCATTGTTCTGAGTTTGTCAAAACCCTCAAGTTTAAATTCAATCACTAAGTGCATGGTTTAAATTAATTGGCTGATCCCAGCTAGTTGCTAAAATATCAAAAAAAGCCTAAGGTTTCCAATCACTCGGCTAATTTATACATACTTCAATTTAAAACTGTATGTCTTCAGCTACATACAGACACATTTCTTTTCCGTATAAATCTTGAAGCTTAGAAAAGCACTTTACCTCTTATAGGAACCACGCACTCTTCTCCCTCATCATTTTTTTACAAACAAATTCTAGCTTCCGGCCTTCCAATTTACGATTACTCTACACAACTTCACAACAAAAGTTTGTAGCATTCTATCATAGGTGCCTTGCTTAATTCAAAAATGATATCAACACTAGCCTTTTTGTGTTAGGGATATGTAAAACTAGTCAAATTGGTGCTGGGATATGGTGCCGAAGGGAGTTAGAGGAGGAAAGGAAAGAGATGCTCCTTCACTTTTTTCCTAACTTTTTTAGCCTCCAGTAATAGTTCTTACTCCTTTATAAGAGAAGAGTTGGTGAGTATCTGATAAGTGACTAAGGTTATTCAAATCCTAAAGTACAACATAGAATAGCAATTGATGACAAGTTTATTAAAATATATAAAAACAAAAGTAGCTATATATTATGAACAAATTAATAAATTATGAATAAAGTAACTAACAAGTTAATAGGATTGTTTCTTACTACATCATGTTCTGGACCCAGCCAACTAGAGAGCAGATTATATTAGAGCATGTATTGTGCAACAAGGTAGCATTAATTAATGATCCACAGCAACAATGACCATAATATGATTAAATATTATCATCAGATTGAGGGAGTGAGGAGTGGGTCCAAGACGATGTTTAAAAAGTATGTAATGATAATTATAAGGGCATGAAAGCAGACGTAACTAAATTAGATTACCAGATTATCAGTCAGTAGAGATGCAATGGCTGAAATGTAAGGGGATATTTTACAATATACGATATAGTTACATACCAATGACTAATAAAAAGGGATAGAGTCACTGTTTGTTGTGAACAAGTGAGGTAAACAATAGTAAGCAAAAGAGAAAAAAATCTTTTAATTATACAATCAGATGTGGCAGGTCAAAAAGATTAGACAATGTATGTTTAAAAAGTCAAAGCATTACTAAATCATTAATAGGGATAGAAAAAATAGAATGCAATAGAAAGCTAGTCAGAAATATGAAAACAGACACTGTACAAATAATTTCTATAAATATCTATAAAAGAAAAGTGTCAACAAAGTGAACATTGATTCTGTAGCAAGTGAGTCTGTAGAATTGGTAATGGAAAATAAAGAGGTGGCAGATGAATTGAACAGGGTATTTTGCTTTGGTCTTCACAAAAGAGGATACCAGAAACAATTAAGAAGCAGATATAAATCAGGAACAGGAAAAGATGGAGAACACAAGAAATTCACAATCATCAGTGAAGTAATACTGAGTGAATTGTGGAAACTGTTGACTGACAATGCCCAGGTCCTGGCGGACACTAAGTTAGGGTGTTAAAAGAAGTGGCTGGTTATAGTTAATGCAGTGGTTTAAATTTGCCAAAAGCACCTGGATTTGGGGAAGATCACATCAGATTGAAAGACACCAAATGGAGAGTCATGAGATAGTAGGAACTGCAGATGCTGGAGAATCTGAGATAACAAGGTGTAGAGCTGGATGAACACAGCAGGCCAAGCAG